>NC_141993.1:61478523-61656023 GCF_049901715.1 Pseudonaja textilis
GAAACCAGTATTAGGGATTTATCACTGTAGATACTTATATGGACTATTCTTGTATATGTTTGCATATGTAATGATATGAAATATGTACACAACAAAGATAAGCTTAACGGGAGCAGAAATAGATTTCTTTTTTTAAAGAAAGTGCATATTAATTTAATGAACAACTAATAAATCTGAAATAGTTATTTACACAATTCCTATCTGCATATAATATTGGTGTTTCTCTGCCATGCAGAAACTCATCGGCCACCACCTTCTTTCCAATAGAAGCACCTAATGAAAGAAGAACATTTGTAGGAATTGGGTTTGTCTAGACTAGTGAAAAGAAAGACTAGGGATGTTATGATAGCAGTATTCCAATATCTGAAGGGCTGTTACAAAGAAAAAGGGATCAACCTATTTTTCAAGCACTAGAAGGCAAGACAAGAAACAATAGATGGAAACTAATCAAGGAGAGAAGCAACCTGGTGTTAAGGAGAAACTTCCTAACAGTGAGAACAATTAACCAGTGAAATGCATTGCCTTCAAAAATTGTGGGTGCTCCCTCACTGGAGGCTTTTGAAAAGAGACTGAACAGCCACTTGTCTGGAATGGCATAGGGTCTCCTCCTTGAACAGGAGTTTGGATTCAAACCAACTCCTTCCAACTCTGTTATTTTGTTAAGAAAAGATGTTGGAAACAGAATAAATGGAAAAATAACTGTCGGGAAGTTTGTAGAAAGAAGAGGACAAAAATTGTGCAGACATAATGTAGATATATGGAATAATAACCACATAAGTAATGAAAGAAAAGAATAAGAAGGCTGCTTATGGTAGGAATTAAAATTAATTTCACTCAATACAAACAGGCTCTCTCAAGCTGCAACCAATCTGCGTTGTCTTGCAATCATTCTTGCTTATTCAATTCAACCCTATCATTAAAAAAAAAGAATTTAAAACAAACATATTTACACATGGAATGTGTCAACCATCCAGTTGGTAAATGTAGCAAAAGAAATTCCTGTGACATTCTTTTACCAAGAGTATAACTTTACTGATAATTCCATATAGGCAGAAGTAGCAAAGCCAGTTCTAAAGTTTTCACATGAAAGTTTTTCCCCTGTATCTCCCCATAGTTCATTGTCCACTAATGAATTGCATTCATTTTGTTTTGGGAACATTCTGAGCACCTCAGTGTTTTCCCAACATTTGACCTTGGGGTGCTGGGACTGACCCAAGCTGTGTCAGCTCACTTGCATTCCTAATTCTCTCCCAAGCCTCCCTTTCATTCCAATATTTTCCCTCCCTCCCCCTCTTTTTCTATTGTCTGGTTGCAAATAGGGATGCATTGCGAGTCAGCTATGACAGGATGATTGTTATAATTAATTCCAAACTCTTATTTCAGATCCATAGATATCCCCAGTGTTTGTAATTTTCCAAAATCAAAATTCTAATCACACTTTTGAGATAGATAGATAGATAGATAGATAGATAGATAGATAGATAGATAGATAGATAGATAGATAGATATGTAAGTTCTTGGAAAATACCAACTCACTTTCAGACTTAGGAATCCAAAGTTTCCTAAAAACTGAAAAACAGCTAAGAGGTTATTTCCAAAAGTGATTAGAAAAGGGCAGTATTCTTTTAAAGATACCCATCAAGATTTTTGGGTGGGGAAAGATAGCTGTTCTCTCATTTTCCAGACTCTAAAACCACTTATGACCATTGTCTTTAAATCTCCTCATGAAGAGCAACTGTTTGAAGCACTTGTGAGTGATCTCAAGTCTTCTTCTTGTCCAGAGATGAAGTTAAAATTGCTAGTCTACTGACCAACCTCTTTATTCCACCATGTTCACCTTCAGTTCACCATTTCTTCCCCAGAAATTGATTTTATTGTTTTTGTGTCAAGCCACATTCAGGGGTGGGCTGCTACAGGTTCACCCAGGTTTGAGAGAAACCCTAGCTAATGTTATGGCCGGTTTGGAGAACTGCCAAATCCCATGCCTGGTTGCCCCTCCCTTGCCCTGCACCTCTCACCCTACATGGCCAGTTTAGGATGTAAGGTAAGTGCAGAGCCCTTGTGGAGGCTCAGGGAGAGTGAAAACACCTGCCATGGTGCAAGAGGCCAACTTAGGCTATGTTCACCATGGCCATGGCCATGCAGCAATCAGGCAGATAACCCATTGAAGAAATGTTTGAAGCCCACCCCTGCAACCAGGTTGCCTAGAAATTTAATTAACTAATAGTTATGAACTAAGGTATTCTACCTTCAAATTTAAAAAATATGGGAGGCTTTGATAGGGGAGTATTTTAAATTTACTTTATCTGAAAAGCAATAAAGGGTCAATAGTATCTGGAATTTGAACAGGCCCAATTCAAGTTTTTTGAATTTATCCCTTTTTCCTTAGTTAGAGGATAAGTAAAGATGAGGGGGGTTTGACTTATATATAAAAATGCAAGATGCATTTCTTGTAACTTTTATATAAGAAAACAGATCCAATCTAAATAGGACAGTTGTAAGCATAATAATATTACAAAGTAAATGGACATCAGCTAGGAATCCATAACACACATATTTCCTTTTGCTTTTCTATGGAATTGTTTGGCACAATGTAACCCAAAGCAATCAAATGATTATGTAATTGAATTTATAGCACACACAAGAGAGGATCTTTTATAGTCTTTTATAGTATTATGAAGTCTTATTTTATAGAGCACTGGGAGCATTTGCCTGGGGTTTATCTAAAGTTGGCTCAGTCTTTGAAATAAATAGATGATCTCTGTTAGCCAACATATTAAAACTACCTTGTTAAAATTTAACTTGAGTAATGATTATAGTATTGTGGGTTTCCTAAGATATTGACTTTTAGAAAAAAAGTAATGTGGCATAGGATGCAGTGAGAAGAAGATGGAAATGGCACACATATTAATAATCCATTTCATTACAAATGACCATAAAAACACTTCATCAATGTTCTTCTCTATCAGCCTTCACATTTTCTATTTTTTTTTTTTTTTTGAAATGCAGTTGTCAAAATATTCAAGTCTATTTGGCTGGTTGTTTAATTGTGGGATTGATGTCCAGTAGTTCTGGAAGGGATCCATTGGACACAAGTGTTGTATTGATTGTGTAAATGATCTTTTCACTTTGTGTTCTCAGTACATCTTTCTTGTTCCTTTTGGTTAAATAAACATATTTGTCAACAGGCATATGCTTGGCAGTTGGGTCTTCATGTTTTGAGTTAAGTATCTATTGGCATTCGTAAATTATGAAGGGGAAAGACTTTGTTCTTCCTATAGGTACTCCTACATCTCACAATTCCAGCTGTAAGTAAGATAGTGTGGGAGATGACCAGGCTGAGCCTGAGGAAAGAGTCAAATGAGTCATAAGTCATTCCCACCTTGGATGTCTTTTAATTCCCACTTATTTCCCTTGACAGTTAGTAGCTCAGATTTAGTAGAGATCTTAAGCTTGCAATAAATTTTTATACTCATTTGAATTTCCTGAAACTCCTGATTTTCTGATACTTGACAGGGGAAAACAAAGAAAAGACCCCAGTGACAAAAATTCTCTAGGCAATATGCTGACAGTCTATGAATTAAAAATAAGTGGGGAAAGGGTTATAAGAAGTCCAAAGGGTTGAGAAGATGTTCTTGGCCTTAGCAGCAGGATTTGGAAAAACAAAACTGTTATTTTCAGCTAATTAAAGTTGCAAATTTCATACCTTACAAGATTGGTATTATAATTCAAACAGGCTGTCATTGAAGTTAATGATTTACCGCTCCTTACAACCTACACACAGACTTAAGAAGAGCAGAGATTTGTGAGCAATTAATTGATAATGTGTTACAATAAAAAGTAAGCAATAAGCATTTACACTCTCAGGGCTATCAAGCACATGACAGATTGACAAAGGAACTTGAAAGAACAGTGAATTCCTTTGGTGCACAATGTATAATATATTTCTTTGTCTTAAGTGAATCAAACCAGTGAAATTTGTATCAAAAAGCCATTTGCACCCTTTCAGTTAATCCAGTTTCTAATTGTTGTATTAAATCCCAGGATATAATTAATTAATACTTATTTAAAACTTATCGGTAAATACATCAATACACACAAAAATCAAAACAAAAATCTGGGATTTTAATTCTGATACTATCAAATGGTTACAACTATTGAGAGGATCTAGGAACTACATTCAAGATTTTAAAATGCTACATATATCCTGAGGCCTCAGCTTCCCAGATTCTGATTTAGTTTCATACATTATGAATAGGATATTTGAAACCTGTAAACCTGAATCTATTAAATGTTCTAGATGTACCTTCTAGCCTCTAGTATGCATATAATAAAATGTGAAGAGTATAAGACATAGGTAACTTAGATACCATGTATAGGAGGATCCTGCCACTGTAATTTCTGTTCTGTAATGTTGCCATGCCAGAAATTGGAACATTAGACTGTCACTTAAGTTATTGTTGTATATGAAGGAGAGTAGTGATGGGATTTTCCCTCTAGTCATCTGTCTTCATTGTAAAGCAGTCTTGCTTGTAAATTCTGCTCCCCGGTTAGAAAAAAAAATTCAAGGGTGTAACTCAGGCATGGGAAACCAAGAAAGCTGCAGTCTCTTGTCTACCACCCCTTAATCATTTTTGAAAAGTGTAAGAATCTATGAACAAATATCAAGTATCTTTTTAGTTGACACTGTTCTCTTTTGGGGAAGGAAAAAATAGGGACATTTTTTTCTTTCCAAATTGAGTGACAATGTCTGAGAAGAAATGTTCAGAAGAAGAATCTGGCATAACACTTATTATAACCACCATAAAACAAGAGTCAAGTGGTCATATGGTGGGCTTTAATAAAGCTCCATCTGGTCCTGTAGAGATATTGAATATGATCTGTTTCTCAATCTGAAATAATCACTAAGGCACAAATGGAGATCTTATCTGGTTCTGCACATGTGCTTGACTGCTTTTATTTTATTTTTTTGGTCTCTATCTAGGCTACCTGACCTATAGCAGTCTAGTTTCAGCAGATAAGTTTAAGTCTATGGGGGAAATTTTTAATGAAGAAATTCTGATAGTATTATGCTAGAATGCAAAAATCAATTATTCATTTTGGTTTTATTTATTTTGTCTATTACACAGAATCTGCATAGTAGAGTTCAGTCAATTTTGTGTAGGGTTTATATAATTCCAAGTTAAGAACACAATTCTGATTTTTTTTAAAATCTATAACAATATTATAAATATTTTAGTGAGAAACTTGTACTCCTCTAAACAATGATCCATTTTTTGTTGTCCATGTAATCCATAGTATTCTTGGGAATTTTTCCAATAACAAAGTTCAAAATATTTGAACTTAAATATTTTTTCATCCTGCTTTTTCAAATTCTAAATTTTAACTCCCATAGGTATAGCCTATGACAGGGGTGTCAAACTGGTGGCCTACGGACCAGATGCATCATGTGCAGGTCACATCCACCCCAGCTCCACAAAGGCAAAAAAAACATTGTGGTACATCACGTGACATCACGTGATGTGGTCGATTTGACACCCATGGCCTATGACAACAAAACCTAGCATTTTGGGGGGGTTGTCACCATAGTGGGGGAGCAGAAAAGAAGTATTAAAAATTAATTTTCCTATAGGAAGCAAGTTGAGAAGGCACACTTGAAGATCTTCCAGTCAGAGAAAAACAGAGGAGACAGAAAGAGAAGAATAGTGTCCTTTGCTTGCTATTTAGTTTTAAGACCCTAGGACCAGTTTTAAGACCATAGGTTAAAAGTTTCAATGAGTGCTACAAAGATAAATCAGTCTCCAAATTCTGTGAGTCAAGTGCCAATAAAACTAAATGGCACCTTCTGGAAAATGTTAACTACCTTTTCTTTTAAACTATCCCCTCAATGTAAATAATTTTAGATTTAATTTTTTTAAAAATTATAGGTAGCATGTATAGTATGCAATTCAAACATAGCATTGAGCTAAGCAGTTTGATTTGCACTGATGAGTCAACTTCATAGGTCAATTAATCTTGTCAACTCTTGATAGTTATTTGACATTAAGCTTTTTTGATAGGAACTCATGACTAATTGGAATACTTTTTAATACCTCAACATGTAAAGATCAAATTTCTGAACTGATTCTTAGCCAACTAATACCAACTAATACCTCAACATGTAAAGATCAAATTTCTGAACTGATTCTTAGCCAACTACTGTATCACGAACAACTTATTTTTGTGCTCAGTCAATGTATAGCATAAGTAGCATTTACACAATGGAATGTGACAATCTTCAAATAAACATTTCTTATTTCACATACAGTCCTACCATTTTTTTATATAGACATCCCTGTACTCTAATCCTTTTACACATTTCACTTGATTATAAAATTAACAACACACTGATGAATAATAGAAAAAGCATTCCCAACAACATTCATCTGGTTGCTATGACAACTTATTTATGTCTGTATCAAACCCTCTCTGCTAGGCTTTTCTAAATTTGTTATAACTGTCTTATTCAGTCAAAGTAGCAATTCTAGAACAGTCCTGTTTATGCATACCCCAAATATTTGCATTTAAATGGAACCCAATGTAGTCAGCTTTCTCAGACTCCAACTGTTGTTGGATGTCAAATACTCAGACAATTATTTGGATAGTCTCAGGTTGTCTTTGTCTATATTTGTCTCTTAATAAGATTTGCATTTAGAATTTTTTTTCTCTTATAAGAGTCTTATTTTTTAAGGATCAGGAAAACAATGAAAATCTGTATGCAAAAAGCTGGCATGATGGCATTCACAACAATCTTGATTCATAATGCTAGGTGAGAAAAGTGTGTTATAATTTCACATAAGTCTGCAGTCATGGTCAGTCACACACTGTTATAAAGTCAGGAGGACTGTTAGGAATATGAGTCACCTAACAGGTATTTGGGTTAGAAATAGATAAACCAGGATAAACATTTTAAAACTGTATCTTTAAGAAAATGCAAAACTGTAATTAGGTGTGGTTTCTCAAACGGCCATAAGATGGAGCCAGAAACCTGGGTTGTTTAGTCTGAGTCTCAGAAGAGAGTGTAAGTGTATCTCTGTTTCCTTCTGTTGGAAAATATTGCCATTGCTCCATTTCTTCTAATTGACTGGTATTACTGGATTTAATGTAAGTCTGATACTGAACTGTTTTTGACATTGGAATTTGATATTTGGATTATCCCTGGATGAAAACTGACTGATTTTACCTGTAAATGACTTTGGACTGCCTATTTTGGACTTTGCTTAATGTTTCTGGAAGTAAAAACCTACATTTACTGTACAGTGTATCTGTGTGCTGTATGTGTATTATTCAAACACTCCTCTCAAATATGTCTCCCTGTATGCGCTCATTCTCCTAACGGGGAATTACCTCAACAAGGACAAACTAATTTCACTTGTGGAGCATTTGTAAGGCATCCAGAAAGTATCCATGATATCAATCACTCCGAGGCATTTTCTCTCCAATTGATTTATTTAGAAACAGATCTGGCATGTCAAAGGCAATTTCCCAAAATGAAATTATTTTCACGTGTTACACAGGATCCACCTTCTTTTGACCCACTTCTACACTTCATAAATCACGAGAGCCAATTAACTGTAACTGGAATTTCTTAATACGACAGCAGGTTTCTGAGCCTCTAGAAAAAGAGTTTGCTATTGTAATACTTACCAGAAAACAAGTTCCCCTGAGCTCAGTAGGAATTTCTTTTATAATTTTTAACATATAACAAAAATTCTCCGTAACTTTATATTTTCCTACAGTTGAACTGACTTTTGTTTATTTATTGTGAAGAATGAAAAAAGCTGCATATTTGTTGAGCCTATCACTCATAGAAACCATATAAAAATGAATGATGGAAAAGTAACATTGTGATATTTCATACAAATCTTAATTTAGTTAAAGCAAGCTATTACAGACTACAAACTGCTGTATATATTCCAGGATTTTAAAAACTTTTTGAAATGAGTGTGAATATAAATTTGATTTGGTATGGGAACAGACTAATTAGATTAATTAAGCCTATCACTTCTGTACAATCATGCAGGTGGAAATCACATTTAAGATGACATACAATTTCTGCTTAATAAAAGTATTCCATTAACAAACTGAGATATAAAATAAGTAATGTAGATGCATGACTGCTGTGATCACTTCAAGTAATGAATGACATGTTGCTTTTATACAAGCAAATTAATACAAGTTTTCTCTCTTATGTTCTAAAAATCCCACATAGTTAACCATTAGCTAAAAGAGAAAATTAAAATAAAGTCTTAAGTTATCCCAACTCATACCTGATTTTGAACTAATCAGAACATTTTGTAGTTGTTACCTGAGCTTATAACAGTTAAATTTTGGTGGGTTTAGAAATATGAAATTTTGAAAATATGTTGTCCTGCTGTCACTGTAAGATAGAAAGCAGTTGCTTATTTACACAATGTCTATAATGGGTTTCAGGATCCTTTTTTAGCCTTGTTTTAACTTATATCATTATTTCTGGACACATGAAAACTACTTGACTGCAGTCTTTCTTCATTCTTTTAGTCATCATGAAGTATCTGCTAAAATGTGTTTTAGGGAATAAAGCTAGATAGTAGAGCTGATTAACATGGACAGTCAATGCCATCTCTCTGGCTACTGAGTATATTTCAAATTTTTGGAACATGCTGTGGTGCTTCCATAAAATGTTTGCCCTGACAGCCAGCTGTTCACAAAATGGCTAACATAAAATACCCCCTTTTTTAAAGCAAACTGATGAGTGTGTTCTTTGTCACCTAACCATATGTTGTTTTACCATCATTAGTACTTTGGGGTATTTTTTGTTTTGTTTTGCTTTGTCTTCTTGGGCAACTGGATATACTTCAAAGCAAAGCATTAGGCTACAGCTATCCATCATTTTTTCTCAACAATGTCTATATGAAGATGTTACTAGTGGTTTATGATCTGACATACAGCATGCTTGCTTCCCATTTTATTTTTTTAATTAAAATGATCTTTAGAGCATTAAAATGGGATTTGACAAGAAAAAAAGAGGCACATATACATTCGTGCTCATAGCCTTAACTTGGCTAACAGTATACAATTAATTGTAATGGTCCAAGAATTGCTATGTCTATGTATAAAACATCACTTAGATGACTGATAACACATATTCTAATATATTTTTAAGTTATTAAAATGTGCTTGCTTTCCAGACTATACTGCATAAATCTGAGCCAATATTTTGAACTAGGTGCTAGTTTCTATCTCTGCTGCCCAAGGCCAGTCCTACCATTGAGTAGAATGGTTGCTAAAGTAAAAGAAACAAATAGAATTTCCTGTGTCATGTAGCTTGCGTTGGTAATTTAAACCAGAATTATACAGGTACAATGAAGGAAATTATTCTGCCATCTGTGTTAAAATAAGATTAAATTGCCAATATTTCCAATGTGGATGAGCATAATCTTGACTGTCAACTCAGATAGCATACTTGTTTGGCCTTTTGTGCTGTCTTTTCTCTGAAAGAAAAATACACTGACTCAAAGCAGCCCACCACCAGTCTCCTTCATGTTCTACAAATATTCAGTAGTTATCAGTTTCTTTGAAAAAACATACATCCATTCATTTTAAAACTAGCTAAAAAGCAATTTTCAGAAGATAACACAGAATGGAACATCAAAACAATCTGAATCATCAGATTCCTTCCTGCTTTTCCTTTAACAAAAAGCTTTATAAGTGAGACCAAATTGTGCTCCAAGCAAACATCTCATAAAAATAATACCTTACTAGGAGCAGAAACTATTTGAAAAATTCAAATTAAAAAAATATATAACATGAAAGAAAAAACTACACATACAGGTAGTACTTGATCTACTGTGTTTTCACAATTGGAAATTGAAATTCTATTACTAAGTGGTCATTAAATGAATCCTCTTGTGACCACACCCAATTGTATGACCTCTGTTTGCCACAGTCATTAAGTTATTCATGCTTTCATTCTAGCTTTCCTCACTGATTTTGCTTATTGGAAGGTCAACAAATGATGATCATATGAGCTCAGAACACTGAATCATGTCACCACAGACATACTGTGACGGTCATAAGTGTGAACACTAGTTTTTTTCCCTTATATATGTGACAGTCTGCTGATTTCAGATTTCTAGCGTACAAATTCTTTGTTGAACATTCTTGAAGTTGAAATACACATGTGCAGAGCAATTCAACCAGAGGAGGTCTAGTGTATTTTCAGAAATATTATCATGCAATCATTTAAAGATTGTGAAAGATCACTTCCAGTGAGATGCTGATCTCACTGAAGGAGAAGACATAGCATTATGCCACTGAAGGAGAAGAGATGGCATTATGATGGACATTGGTGATCACAGGGTGGCTCTTTGGCCAGAGAGGCTGGCCAAACCTTTCTGAAGAAAGAAGAGATTATGAGATCATGCACATGTAATCTGAACAGTTGCCCCTTAAAATTAGATTGCAGGAACCAAGGTTTTTTTGATTGGCTGAGTGGCCCCAAATTGAAGGATTCCAACTACATCCACAGTTGTAATATAACATTGACACAGAGATTGGCTTTGATTAAGCCCATTTTAATCATTCTTTTTTACTGTTTTTCCAATATTAAGGACCTTCAGAGCAGCAAGTCTGATTGCATTCAGTGAATAAGTTTCCTTCAATCCTTAATGGGAGAACTTTTAAAGTATGAGTTTAAAGACTTAGAAATTTTTGTGAATAAATGGGAAAAGAATGATTAGAATGTTGTTTATAGAAAGTGATAAATGGACTAAGGGTCCAGATGGATTTGAAATGGGATTATGAAATTAATTAAAAGAATCCATCCTTTGAAAACAGCTGTTATTTTGACTTCCTAAAAATGGGAGTTTAAATAGATACATATTCAAATGACACTAGAGGAACACTAGAGCAATTAAAGATTACAATTAAATGTAATCTTTAATTGTAAGTGTAAGATCACTTAAATTTGACTTGCTAATATAGAATGAAGCAAAATCCTTCAACTTTGGATATATTGAATCTATTTGTGAATGATAGATTCAAAAATTAATTTTAAGAATATCCATCATTTTAAGTAATTTTGTGTAAATGATGTTATGGAAGACAAATAAGTTCTACTGGACAAGATTGATATAAATATATACATAGATTTAAAAAAAACAAGAATGTTCTATAAAGAGATGATATGCTGTATATATAAATGAAATCAACTGACATTTTAATAGTTGAAAGGGATATAAAAATAGCAGCCAGAAGAGTGGATTTACAAAAGGACCATTTGAAAGAATTAGTGAGAAGGAACAAAAGAGAGAGAGAGAGAGAGAGAGAGAGAGAGAGAGAGAGAGAGAGAGAGAGAGAGAGAGAGAGAGAGAGAGAGAGAGAAAGAAAGAAAGAAAGAAAGAAAGAAAGAAAGAAAGAAAGAAAGAAAGAAAGAAAGAAAGAAAGAAAGAAAGAAAGAAATCAAGTTCTAGGCTACTATTTGAAGGAATTAAACAAGACTGTTAGATGTAAAGGGAAAGAATACAAAGTTGGTTTCTTTAATCAAGGTTAAAATAGAAGTTTCTACTTCTAACTCTTAATATGGATCTCTTCTAACCAGGATTGAATAACAAGGTTTAAGTATTTATTTAAAGGTAAAAGATGAGATCTGAGATGAAGAATTGTTTCTTCTATTTTAATAAAAGATAATATATTGTAAGAATTATTTATATTTGTTGCAACAAAGGAGAAAATTACTTCTTTATATATTCTTTTTTCCTTTTTTATTTTTTCTTACTGTTTTTGTCCTTACACTCCCTATGTTTTTTTTCCTTTGTTAATAGTCTATAACTTCATCAGGGTGATATTATTCTAAAAAAATAATAAATATAACTAGTACCACATTATACAAATGCCAAAGTGTTTTTGAGTTAAGGGTTTCAATCATGAATATAATACTGTTTAACTGCACCACTCAATGCTGTTGAAATATTTGAATATTAAAATACATTCTTTTTTTTAAGAAAGAATACTTTTAATCTATAACAAGGAGGTCAAACTCATGTCATCATGGCGCATCATGTGATGTATCAGGAATTTTTTCTCCTTGATTAAACTGGGCATGGGCGTGACCAGCATGTGATGAATCTGGCCTGCAGACTGGAAGTTTGACAGCCCTGATCTATAACAAAAGAAAATGCCACATTCAAATATCAAAATGAATAAAAATTTAGGAAACAAATAGCATAAACAAAAGTAATAAAAACACAGAAAAATTAAAATTGTATAAAATTATATAAACTAGATTACAAGATTAAATAAATATTTTTCACATAGAATTAGATGAAACTGATTTTCCAGAATATCTATAAAAAGTAAATTCTAAAAAGTAAAAGTATACATAGGATATATGCAAATATCATCAGTTCCAGAAGTTTAAATAAAGTACATTGTATTTGTTTTCTACTAGTATACAATAATGTTCTTAATTTCTGCTGATACATACTAGGTAGGTAAGATCTACATTTTCAGAATATAATTTCACATTATATTCACAACCTTAACCTTTACTTCTGTTCCAAAACTCTGTTAATAAATAAGACCCTATTTACTCACAGTTCTTAAAGGATTGGATAATAGAAAGATTTCCAGCAAGGAAATTAAAATAGAAACATCCTTTTAGGTCAACACATTGTAATGCTCCACAAACAAGAAAAGGGTTAAAAAGCCACCAACCCAACCCACGCTAGGATGGCTTGCAAATGGCTAGAGATGTGGGTTGAGGAAGTGTCATGTCAATAAAGGAACTCTAGAAAATTGGATTTGTGACTCAGGCAGAATACTTTCTGCTCTTTGACTGAAATGGCAGATTGCCACTTAGCTGGAGGGAGAAAAGAGGAAATAAGTCAGCAGTAACACATCCAGAGCATCCTAGGGACAACATAAAAGCTGTATAGTGTCACATTTTATTAAAAGGATGAATCAACCGCAATACACTTTATGGAAAGCACCCTTTAACAAATGTGTGTAAACAATGTTCTACAAAACAAGCCTATACTAGAGTGTGCTATAGTAATTACAGGTGATTAATTAAAAAAGTGAAAAAGACTGGAAAAATTAGTCATCTGCTGAAAACAAGGATTAAAGGAAAGCTGGTCCTAACAATATAGGAAAACACTATGGTTTAGGTTGAGTAAATGTGTTGAACAGATTGCAAAAGTTTTGATTAGATTGTCAAAATAGAGAGATTGAATACAGATATAAGTATTCTATGTGTGTTTAGCTTATGTTGGTCCTTGAAGAAGCAAAATAGAAACTGATTTTGATATTAGAGAAGATTATTGGAAATGTCATAGCTAGCCAAGAAAACAATCAAATGGATCACAGAGCAGAGCAGTCCAGAATTTTCACTCAAACCACAAATAAACAGGCTCAGGTGATCATACATTATATGAAAACCCAGCTCCTATGAGAAATCCATAATACTAGAAATAGTGGAAGAAACAAGAATTGGTGGTCAAGAAATAGCCAAGTGGGTGGACTCAATTACAGAGACAGTGGGTGCATTGTTGGAAGAGTTAGACTAAGGATAAATCATCCTTGAGAAAGTCTTGTAGATGCTTGGAATCAACACCAACTTGATGGCACCCCATCAATTATAATCTAATGTAGATAGCAAAATTGTCAACAACTGCCATCACCTATCTGCATTACTTCCTTTCCAAATAAACCATGGCCATCTCATCTGCTTTCCCTTTGTCATCTGTGGAGAAAGTCCATGTACCTACCAAAAGCAGACTTCAAGTGGAGGGGTGGGCAGGCAGAGAATTCAACAGCTCTTAATAAGAGCATGATTAAGGCAGCCCTCATAAATTTGGAGGTGGCCATGAGTTTAGATCATGGAAATGTTTAACATTGTATAACTCTATACTGACAAGTTGGAGCCCACTTTGATGGTTTAATCACAGCAATCTTCTTGTGCATTACATTCTTCTGTCTTTGAGATAAATGAACCACCTGAAAAATGCCATTAGGCTGGGTGCTAATAGAAATGATTCCTGGGTATGGACAGGCAAACTTTTTAGGAGGACAACTCATATTCTGGAATGGTGATGTTCATTGCAAGGTCATAGTTATCCATAACTATGTATATATGTTTGATATTTTAGATTCATTTAATGAATATTCTTTCACTCATAAAAATAAAAGTATATGTTTTATGATTATATTTTATACACATCAAATAAAAAGTAATAAGAGTTTATTACACAAATTGGTATGGAGTGTTTAACATTTGGTCAAGATAGATTGCAGATTAGAAGTAACATGGATACTTGTAATATGGAAAGTGATATTGTTTTTGTTGTGGGAAACATACTTTTCTTGTAGTTTTTTTCCCAACCAAATGAAAATAGTTTCTTTTTAATTTAAGGGATCCACTTTATCCCAGAAGAATTCCTTCATTTAGTTTATAACAACGAGACTGATTCCCAACTTTTCATACCTTAATATGAATTGATGCCACTATCTTTTAAAAAACCTTAACCCCAATACAATGTGATTAAAAAAAAACCAAAGAAAGCATAATTTTTCCGGGAAGGATTACTGGCATTTTACTGTTATATTTACCATGTATAAATTTTAAACACTTAAAGTTCCAATGATTGAGTTTTGATCTGTTTCTAAACTGTCCTGTCATCTGTTTACAACTGGCTGAGAATTAGTGATCTAGAGAGAAAATCCAGCCAAGGCATCACAATTACAGCTTTTGTGCACTTATAGAACTGCTTTGAAATGAACAAAGAAAGAACATTTACAGATGGAACAAAAGGGCAGGTATTAGGGGAAATGGCAAACTTTGTTTGATGTAACTGCCTTTTTCTCCTCCTTACCACTTCAACTAATATTAAGTGATAAAGACAATTCAGAATATAAATATGTGTGCTTTCTTTTTCTTCCTCAGTATATATCTTGCTGCTTTTGCCTTCTCACATTCTGTCTTAGAAACATTCTGTTCCTCTTGTGCATCTCGATCTTTCCCCTCCTCTATTTTAAACTTTTATTTCCTCTACTGCTCCCATGATTTCTTCTTTTAAATGTTGCCTCTTTGCCCCCTGATTCTGCTGGTTGTTTTCATTCCCATTTTGTCCTCTTTAAAGCACTCTCCTTTATGGCCTTCTTCTGCCGTATTGCCTTGGTTTATTGGTTTATTTTTATCACTTTAGAAAATTCTTCCATTTGTTCCCCTTTTATTGCTGGAGTATCCTTATTTCTCATCTGATTTCTCTAACATGCATGTTTGTTTCCCCTTGTAACTTCAAGCTTCCAATCACTTTGCACTTCATTGATAATAAATCTAAATGTTCTAACTCTTTGGTCTTTTTTGCCTCTGCTAACACTTTTGAATTTTGTCTCTTTCTCCAGCCTTGCCTTTTCTTTTATTCCTGTTCTCTTCTTTACAATAATCATCCTCCCTGCTGCTTAACCCATTTCACTCACCAAAGGCAGCAGATCTTGTGGATTACTCAAATTTATTTCAACTTATTCTGAAAATACTAAATAGATACAAATAGGAAACAGAATTGTACAGTTTGGAGTAAAAGACTTGCTGGTCAAAACAGAGTTTGAGGTAGGAGGTACATAGTAATTAGATTTGTGCTAAGTTGGAAAAATAGCAAGAAAGAAGAGGAATTTGTATAATGAATTAAAACTATGGCCAGCATTCAAAGGGGAATGTTTTGTAAGATGTGTCAGAACAAGCAAACCATACTTCCTGAGCTTTTCAAGCAGCAACTCCCATTGGAAGTCTTGCACAGCTGCGTCAAAACATATCCCCAGTTATACATGCATGGACAATTGCTATGCTATAGCAGCCTAAGCAGAAATATCCATGCATATGAATGTGAAGACATAAACGTAGGGGGAAAGGAAACAGAAAATGGTGTCAAGATTCAGGAAGATCTTGATAAGCTAATAAAATGTGTAGAAATTTGCAAATAGGATATCCTTCATTTGGCCAAGGAAATTAAAAACATGAGAGAACATGTCATGCAATCATATATATCACAGAAGTAAATAATAATTATTTATGAATAGATATGCATAGGAGTACACAATATACATTCACAATGAAACCATTTTCAAAGAATATTGTTTCTCTTTTTCTACTTACTGTACCAGTAGTTCTCAACTTGCAACTGTAATTGGGACCAGAACTTCCATTGCAAATCATTGTGGTTGTAAGTCCTGTCAGACCAGATTTTATGACACTTTCATGGTGGCCATTAAAAGAATCCACCTTTTCTAATGGTCATATTTTTGGTCACTATTCACAAGTCACAACAAAGTTGAAATTCATGATCACATGCCCACAGGACACTGCAACCAGTTATAAATATGAGCCAGTTGCCAAGGACCTGAATTTCATTTATGTGACTGCACAGGTGGTGCTATGGTCATAAGCGCGACTCCAGGTCGCAATTCACTATTCTCCCCAATGCTGTCATAACTTTGAGCTGTTACTAAACTGTCATAAGTCAAGGACTACCTGTGTTTCTACTGTATTTGGTTGTGCATGCTCTTTCATATCTTTGCATAGCTGTATGAGTATGTGTATAATGGTAAAGGTGTTTCCTCTTCTATCAAAATAATGGGTCATTAAGAAGATAATTGGAAGGAGAACACACCAAATAAATGATTAATCTGTACAATTCATTAATTGCCATCAATAATGGTCATGAAATTAGATGGTATTTTAAAATGAAAAAGTTCATGGAGCACTGAAAAGCCATTTGATCTAGAAAAGCCTTTTGAGCCTGAAGATATAATGTTATATCTGTGTTATATCACCCTCAACTATCAGCTGCAGTGGAACAAATGAATAGGAGTATGTCTCCATTTCCAACAGTGAATGTGTCAAGGACATCTTTATGATTCTGATAACCAAAATGAAAATGTGAAGGAATGAAATTTGCATGGATTTTGTGAAAATGAGACAAATATGTTAAGTTACACTTGGGGAAATCTTATACGGATTGTTATTATATGGATCCTAATCATTTTTATGTGGGAACAATCTGAAGCCATCAAATTAATATCAGATCTATCTGCACTGAATAACCATAATAACCAACAATCTACTTGGTGCTTTTGTGATGCAAAAATCATGAATTTCTATGATGCACAAATTGTCATAGATCTTTTTATTTCTTACTCCAGCTCACATATTCAATCTGTCTGCACAAGCTGTGCTATTGGGTGATAACTGGGTGCTTCTGGGATTCAAAAATGTGGAATCCAAGCCCATATATATATATATATATATATACTGTTGTGGTTAGCCGGCAGCCGGTGCAGATGGCTGAGAAGAGCAAGGATTCTGATGAGGGACCAGGACCATCAGGGAGTGGACTGCTGCCTTCAGAGATTGTGGGGGCTGGTAGCAGTGATGAGGAGGTTCCCGAGGAGCCTGTCCCAGGTGCACGTGCACAAAGGATTACTTGGAGGAAAGAACAATTACAGCAGCACAGGTGACTTGGGAGTAGGGCTGCAAGGTAATGGCCCCTCCCACAAAAGGATAAAAGCCAGGTTTGAAAAAGCATTCTTTGCAGAAAGCAAAGAAGCTCTGAAGCTCAACTTGTGGACATCTTAGTTCGTGTTTGGAGAATCTTGCAAATTAGTTCTTATCTCTGGGTTTTTGGCAGCATTGACAAACACCTTGGCAAGGCTCTTTCTTGTCGGAGCAAATTATTGGAAAGCAGCCTTTTATCTGTAAAGGAACAGACTTTGTTATTAAACTTAAAAGATGGGGGCTGCTGTCTTTGTCTGTGTTTGCTCTTTGGGAACCTGGTTTGGTCAGAATATATTCTGGCTCCAAATATTTTTACATATCACACATCAATGGCAAAATGCAGATCATAGTTGACCACATAGAATGAGCCATTACAATAATTGAACCAAAATGGAATCAGGTGGCACGTAAAATCTCAAAGCAGCAGAGAAACATTTAAACTGATCCCTGGGAGAAAGTTGAAAGTTCTGGCATCTGGTTCAGTAGTGGGATTCAAAATTTTTTACTACCGGTGGGTGTGGCTTGGTGGGCATGGCTTAGTGGGCATGGCAGGAAATACTATAAAATCTCCATTCCCTCCCCAACCCCACTAACCTGCTTTCGAGCTCCATTCTGCTGTGCAGGACAACAAAAGAAGACCCAGCCAATCAGCTGGGACTTGGGAAGCAAAGAATAGATGGGAGCGGGGCCAGTCAGAGGTGGTATTTACCGGTTCTTCAAACCACTCAAAATTTCCGCTATCAATTCTCCAGAACTGGTCATAACCTGCTGAATACCACCACTGCTCTGATTCAGAAAAATGAAGATGTTTGAGGAAATGCCGTAAGAACCAGAGTCAGTGCTAGAAATGGATTAATGGTCAGACATCATAATCATCATCTTTCTAGCTTATTCCTGCAAAAGCAAAAACTGCTTTTCAGACTGACAAAATGCCATCTTGCAAATGCAAACATCTGGATCATGTCTGCATTTTGAAGGAGATGGCTATAGATCCAAACCTGACCCACCAGCTTATCACCTGGGTCTGATGTAGGTTTGGTCTGTGTTCAGCTCAGTTTATTACCTTGGCAATCAAGCAGCACCACTAGGAGGAGCAGATCTCACTGCCAAATTAATGATCGGACATGACAGTCAGAAAATGAAAAGCACAAAAAAATTATGAAAGATGCCCACATCAATTTTTCTGAAAAACTCCACAGTACATACATTTACTACACCAGTGCTGGAAGTCATTGAATAAAGAGCACTTGCTTGAAAATGTGAATAAAGGTGCAATACCCAACATCATTGGCAGAGGAAGGAGGGGATCAGACAAAATTGTAATACAATTTGTACCCCTTTTCTACATGTATTACAATGTATCATGCATGCCCCGGAGCTATGGATCTACATAGATGACACTGTTTTCATCATTCTGTAAAAGTAGTGATTGTCCGAATGCCACTAACAGTAAGTATAACAGAAACCTGTGGAAAAGAATAAAATCAATGGAATATACCCATTCCTGGGTTTTATGACAAAGGCAAGAAAGAACACATTGTGACAAGCAGGGTATAATTTAACATACTTAAAACTATTATATTCTCCCATTGAATCATCATGGGAGCAATATCTAGCCACAAACATAATAGTGAAGAAGGGCTCCTTAAGGAAATGGAAAGTCTGCTGTACTCAATGAAAACAAAAGTGGCAAAAAGATGATAGTTAGGAATACAAAGAAAGGATCTCAAAAGCATTTAGCAAAAAATAAATGCTGTGGGGAGCAATATGAATCTCTTTTAATTTATTTTAAGATGGAAAACTAGCCAGGGAAATAATTGGGCTACTAGCCCCACTTCAAAGGAGCGAAAGAATTTTTCAGAAAGGGTGAGAAGATTTCAGCAAAACTGAATGAATTATTTTGCTCTTGATCCAGGTTTAGGCATCATACCTCCAAATACAAATTGCAGGGGAACAATGGCAGAATAAGAATGTGTAACCTGCTGCTTGAAGAATTCAGAGATATCTGGTTATTCACAGCGAGAAGCAAAATTCTGAACTTAGAGGAATCTTGGTCTTATCCAATATAAGCTGCTCTTATATTGCAACAGCTGAAAGTGTTCAGGAACATACTACATAAAAATTGTGAGGCCCTGCATGAATTCCTCTTTTTATTTTTCTGACTTTGAGTGACAGAGATAGGCTGTATTCAGAGGACTTTATACATTTCAAGCTATCATTAAATAGTTGAGAAAAGAAGTAGAAAACAAAAAAAGCTTCATTCAATTCTGTTAAATAAAGGATTTTAAACAGAAGAAGGTAGATTGAAGGAATTTACCAGAAGATTGTATTAAGCAGAACAGTAGCTAAAAATGCTGAATCTAATCTAAAAGGTACTTGTGTTAAATTTTCTGCTTATTATATGTTTAAGATTATTGGTGCTTAAAATGAAAAACAGAATGAAAATGACAATTGCAAACCAACAAGCTGTTCGAACGTGTATAGTATTTATCCCGCAATCCGTCACTTTGTCTTTTACATTTGTGGGACAGACAGGAATAATTTTATTAAAGGAGAGATCTCAATTTACACTCCTCTGTTTGCATTTTGGGCAGAAGCTAAATAATGTGCATAATTATTTCCTAAAAGCAGGTAATATTTCTACAAGGAGTTTCATGGGGCCCAAAATAATGTGTAGCTGCTTTGTTCACACTGCTACTAAAACACTGCTATTGTAATGTTGGAAAAATTATCCTTCTTGGTTCAGTTCCAAGTGGGGAAAAAGACACTGGAAACATGGAAGCTGTTTGGAAAGATGGTTTAATGGTGGAAGGACCACATGGCTTGGTGCTCCAAAGCGAAAAGGATGATCACATGTTTCAAGGTGAAGAAAAAGTGAAGGAAGGGGCTGGGATGCTGAGAGACCCTTATATACCCTCTGTTGGGCCCCACCTTAGTGTTTCCTGTTCCTGTGTAAGAAATTTATCCCATTGGCTGTCAGACTCCCAGGGGTGGAGATCTTAACTAACTTTGTAGGCTTTGTCTGAACCACATGGCTTCACCTGAGTGTTGGCTGATACAATCTTCCCAGGCCAGGTGGGTGAGGTGGGTAGAGGCCTTTATTATGTAGAGTACTCTGGCCCAGGCCTTAATGGCCCATTAGCAAAGGTGGGGGGGCTGAGTTTCTGCCTCTCCGAGGTGAGTTTCTGCTTCTGAGTTTCTACTCGTTTTAGGGGACATATTTTTAATATATCCTTTTTAATATTTCCCAGGATATTTCATTTTTCTAGGAGAGGCGTGGGTGCTAATTTCCTACAGTAAAAAAAAATACACACATTCAGAAATACTACTTCTCCCTTCAGTTTAATGTGATGGATGAGACTTTAATTTCCATTCATACTTCAAAAAATCCAGGAAACTGAAATATAAAATGAAAGATTGTGTTCCGGACTAGCAGGCTCGTAGCCTGCAAATCTGATTGGCCCGCTGATAACCGATTGTGATTGGTCACCATAGACTGATGCGATTGGCCAGTAAACGGGCTGCCGCGATTGGCCCTGCCAAGAGCGGCAAACTCAAATCGCCTTCATTGGCTGCCTAGCCGCAGCCAGCCCTATATAAGGGGCTGCTGCGGCTGGGGTTAGTTGCTCAGATCTGAAGTCACAAATAAAGAGCTGTTGTTGCTATCTGAGTCTTGCCTCCATTCTTGAACCATCCTCCCAGATCTAACAGATTGTATATTTTGCTTTATATTATCTGTAGATTCATTGTGGTGGTCAATTTACAGTTTAGGGCTCTGCACCCTTCTTTGAGGTCAACCTGGAGCTGGAATTCAACGTTCAAGAGATACAGCTTTCCCAAATGCTTTATTGGGATTCTTCTGGTGAAATTATTTTTTATAAGGCTTAGTGCATCTCATAAAGGGCTCTAGAGGTTAAGTCATGAAATGAACGTGAGCCTAATGCAAATGATTTAAAAATTGTGAAATATTAGCAGCTTAAACAGTCTGGGAGCTGAAATTACTATTGGCTAAGGGCTCTGGGTTGACTTTAAAGGAATCTTAACACAGAGATTCCTTTTATTACCCAGATCTTTATTTCTCACACAAACACAACTTCACTATTGTATCATTCTATTGATTGATTGATTTTGTAAAATGTCTAACTGTCAAATGACATTTTAAAAGAATCCTCAGTACTAAGAACACAGCTGCAGTGCAGTATATTCCACAATGCATGGGCAACAGTGGAAAAAGTCTGCCTTTATGTGCCTCTGACTTCTCATGGATATAAAGCTCTATGTATCATCTCTAAATGATCTTGTAGGACCAACAGAATCATATTTTTATAAGGTAGTCCGTAATATAATCCAATACACTGTTATCTAGGATTTTATATGTAGCAATGTGAACTTTGAATTAAGCCATAAATTACTGACAACTACTGCAGTGATCATGCAATCAATGCTTTGTACAGCAACAACTGGTTTCATTCCTAAACAAACTAGCCAACGCATTCTGTAGTGAGTGTGGCTTCTGATACAACCTCAAATGCTGGCCAACATAGTCAAGACACATGGTAATAATACCACAAGTCACTGTTGCAAGGTTCTCAGGCCAGATAGTGTTGTATCTGATGCACCAGTCGAGCTGGGCAAATGAACTCCAGAAACCACTCTGCATGCTCTTTAGGGAAGAGCTATGAGGGCTGGATAAATCATATTTTAAATGAGGTTCTTCATCCAGGCTTTTCTCTAGCTGATTTCCTACTGTAACTATAGACTTTACAACAAATGTTAGATTTGGGGCAGATAACACAACTTTAATGGAGTGACTTTTTTGCTTTAATTTCCTAATGAAAAAGCCAAAATGCATACAATCTTCTTCCCAGCAATCTGCAATTTTTCTGGCTTTTATTCTGAGAACTCTGACAATAAAATCCCAAGATAAGAAAGAACTCACATGGGTTATTGGGTCATGAGAGAAAAATGACAACTTTATTCTTATACATTCAACAGGGCATCTGCACCTGCCAAGTCAGACTATGATGTTATGGTTTGATTGCTTTAGGAATAAGATCTCTTATAGATGCCTTGAGGCCTTGGAGTTTTCTCTTGGTTAGTAAATTAATCCTGGGAATAATTTATGGGTTCATAATTTTGTCATATTCGTAAAGTCAATCTAATAAATCTAAGACAGTTCAACAGTAGCTATTCTAGTCTGGAAGTGTGTTATTCTTACCTTCTTTTTCAAGTAGGATTCCAGTGTATCAAGCATTCTCACTTGAGATTTTATATTTAGGCAGATGTTATACAAGCAAAACCAGAAAGTCTAGTTGTTTTTCTCCCTTATCATATACTGTATATTCCTCCAGGCCCTGATAATTTGGATTTTGATTGTAGTGCCAATACAGTCTACACAGATGAGGTGAGAGTTTGCTACTGTTTTACTTTTTCTTTATGTGAAAACCAGCTTGTGTGTCAGTCTTGGTATGGGTACTTACTTTTGGGTTTAAAAAATTGATTAGGAATCAGTGGCATCATACACATACAAAGAGAATGAATTTCAATTGATTAGGGATCAGTGGCATCATACACATACAAAGAGAATGAATGTCAGTCATGATGCCATTTACACCTTCAATCCTGCCTCATAATGGATTGTAGTAAAAGGATTGTATGGGTAACATCCATTGCTTTACCTCAATGAAAATTTGAGCCATGTGAGAAAATTAAAAGGCAGGCTAATTCTTATAAACTTTGTATATTTTTGTAATTGAAACTGTTTTTTCTCTTTAAAGGAATACAGTGTTACCTTAGTACTTGACTCTTGTAATTTGATAGTCAATGCATTTTGATATGAAAATGTTGTCCCAGTATTCTGCATTTGTTTAGTACTCAACACTCTGTGATAGAAAAAAAAGGACAGCTGTGGAGAAAGGGCAAGGAATCAGCCATTCTGGGAAGGTCACTGACAAAAGGGATGGGCAGAAAGTTTTTCTGGGCCAAAACAAAGGCTCACATGGTAAATCATGTGGCTTACTGGCACTCATCCTTTTTAGTACTCATTGCACCTCCTGGAACCAATTAATGCCAAGTACTAAGGTATCACTGTAAATAAAGAGTGGTCAGTACATTAAACCAATTTATACACAGAGAGAGAGGGAGGGAGAGGGAGAGAAAGGGGGAGGGAGGGAGGGAGGGAGAGGGGGGGGCTTCAAATTTCATTTAAAGCAGGGGTTGCCAATTTTTTTGGACCTCAGGGACCACCAAACTCATAATTTTAAATCCCACGGACCACTAATATAATTTTTTTTAAAAAAAAGATAAATACATTTGTAAAATAATGATCAGAGAATTTCCATTTTATTAATATGAAATGCACCTATTTAATATAACAAAATTATAAATGCTTATTTAATTATAACAAAATCCTAAATGCTTATTTAATCATAAAATCTTTAAAGGTTGTTTAATTGTAACAAAATTATTAAAGTTAGTGTAATTATTACAAAACAATGGTCAATCTGAATGAAGGAAAACAAACACGGGCAAGCTGACAGTGGCTTGCTGACATTGGTGGGAAAATCAGTCCAACATTCCACAGCTGTAGTAGTCACAGGACTGGCCCTTTGGTCATCCTGGAGCAGCTTCTCCATGGCAGGCCGGTGCATCCAGGTGGAGGAGCTGCTCTGGGATGACCAAAGGGCCAATCCTGTGGCTACTGCAGCTCTGGAATATGGGACCGACTTTCCCACCAATGTCAGCAAGCCACTCCAGGGTAGATTTCCCTCCCCTGCCATTGGTCTTACCTTCCAGTTCCAGCTCACGTGGCTCTACTCAAGGTAAGGTTTGCATTCAACCGAAGGGTGGGGGTCAGCGGGTGGGTGGGCCATGTGGGCAGTGCAGACTTGTGTTCCTGAGGGCCATGTGGTGGCACAGCCTTGTGTTCCCATATACCCTTGATTAATTGCTTTGGGGAGATGCTTTGGGGGGGGGGACATTTCTCCACAGACTACCAAATTTTCTCACAGACCACCAGTGGTCCATGGCTCACCAGTAGGCAACCATTGATTTAAAGGACCGCAGGGTTGGAAGATTCTCTGACTTTCACACAGCTTGGGTTTTTTCAGCTCTAGACGCACTAATCCCTATTCAAAAATTAGAACATCTCCCTTTTATAGTATCCTTTTCTTTCACAGAGTAGCACAGATTGCATTGTTAATTTTTCACTGAATTTTTATATTAGGGTGACTGTAAAAAGAATTGGGGGGCATATGTAGCTCATGGGCAGATATCCATCCCTGCTTTACAATATGAGCTTTTTTTTCCAGAGGGATAGTTGATCCTTCAATATTATTTCCCACAGGAAAATAATGGAGCTCAAAGGGGACTCTGAATACTTTTTACTTAACTTGTGTGACATTCCTGTTGAGACCTCTGTTGCATGTGAGCATGTAAGAAAGTCAAAAAAGCTTTTTGACAATCACATCTATAATAAATGCCCATCCAGCACTGGTAAGCCCAAGAATCTTCCTTATTTTAAGGGATCATGCAGTCTATGAAACAGGCATTTTTAAACTGAAGTTTATTGGCATCACCATTGTCATTGCTTTAGTAGATATAGCCGAAGTTGATTTGGATCAATTTCAATTAATTTCAGTTAATGCAGTCCAAGGATATAAACAAGCTTGTATTAAATCATCTGTACTCTTACCTATCTTGCATTTATGAATTATTGATGAGAGTGAATCCAAAAGGAAGCAAAGCAATTGACTTCAGAAAGATAATAGCATCAACTGCCCTGAAAAAGAAGTCATATATATGTTTCACTCTAAGAAACCCTTTTCTTGACCAGGAAATTTCAATAGATATTGCCCATTCAGTAATATTTCCTTCTTTGACTTGACAAGATTTCAGAAAATATTGACTCAGCTTCAAACATCAATGAAAAATTAAAGATCATCAAACCTGATTTAATCTAGTTTTTACCCTGGCTTGATAATGATCAAGTAATAATGATAAAAAAAACTGTCCTGAGCTTCCTTTTGAGAATAATATAATAGTTCCCTAGGAGACTAGTGTTTTCTGATAAAACCCTATTACAATCTTCTGGAAAATCCATTAACCATTATATTTTGCTGGGTTGGCTCTGATGTTTGATGTAAGAGACACATTTAAATAATGTCCTGTTCTTGATTGTAGCCTTGGTTCTAAGAAAAGCATTGTAGGGGTCTTCATTCAGCCCTAAGTACTTTCATTGTGCAACCTTGTCATAGCTGAAAACTTAATTGGTAAAAGAGAAATTGAATATGAATTAATCAAATGGCATCAATAATAGTAAAGGAGGAGGAGGAGAACAGAGGAGGAGATGAAACTAGCATTGTATCAAAAAAATCTGCATTGATGTAGTCACTGGGAATAGAATTCATTTAGAGAAGGAAACAAAAAAATAACATTTATTTATTAAATTTATATGCTTCCATCTCATTATACAAAGCAACTCTAGGTATATATGGGATTTGTTTTAAATTTGGCATGCCTACCATATAATTTGAGCATATAGGGCATGGCTTCATGATACAAGTTTGAAATGCATTTTTATAATCAATCAATAGAACATTGAGATTTTAATTGAGAAACATTTTTGCAACATAAAAACTAAGAACACAAATGAATATTGATTGTTCTGCAATTCTAAATATCTAAGGTTGAGAAAACAAGTTCCTCTGCATATTTTACTAATTACATTTAATATGAATAAGAGAAATCAGTTTAGAAAGTATGTCATAAGAAAAATAGTGTTAAAAATAAACCTCGTGCAGGAAGTTCATGCAGGTTTTTTAGCTATGATGTAGTTTAGAGTCCTATTTCTGACTCTTCTCAGGTTGCTCAATGGAAGAATTTGCTTAGTGTTTTCAAATTTGTATTCTATTATGAACTTAAATGTGCATAATCTTGAGGATGGTTACTTTTATACTTAAATTTGTATATAGAAAAGTATGTCCATAGTATGCATTGGCTGGACACTAAAAATATGACACTGGAATGACCATGGTGGATCTGTAGGAGGCAGTACGAGACAGAGGGACATGAAAAGTGCTGATTCATAGAGTGGCCAAGAGTTGGACTTGACTCAATGGCTGAGAATGGTGAAATTGTCCTCCAAAAATTGAGAATGAACACATCAAATCAAAGTAAGATGAAAGATGTTCTTAATGCTTGAGATATCATATCAAAATGCAAAATAAATATGATAAATAGAAGTAGTCTCTAACATTCAAAACAAAGTTAAATAATAATGATAATGAAATGGATTTCTACTTATTTAACTTTCTGGGATGTTTAGAAAAGTTAGTTGAATTTCAAAACCAGGTTGTACACATAGAGTTGCAAGGATTGATGGAATTTAACCCATAGACATGCACACATAAAAAACCCTTCGTTTAAACCTTGTGGCATTCATATTAAATGCTTGACTGATATGAACTTTCATTATATAAGATAGTCTATAAAATATTTTCCTGATAGTTTGTGATTGTTTTAATTAATCAGACTGATTTATTGTTGAGATTAGTGGCAATATTATTCTTGTATAGCATATGAGAAAATAATCATATGGCATCTGTTCTAATCAATCTGTTCACGACTATTTTGTTTAAAATATTAAAATATGCCTTCAGTAACAGAAGTAATGTGTGTATGTGTAAAAAAAAATAGGTAACTAGAATTTAGTTAATATTTCATTATAAGTAAATTGTTATGTTTCATAAGGTTCTAACTTGTATGTATAAATTTTGACACACCTTCCATTTTAAAATATTTTCTATTTTTTAACATTAAAAGCACCATTCTTTTTGAAGTGAACTAAGCTTACTGGTTACTTTCTTGACAATTTTGCATAGTTTTGTTTGTCTTCTTTCCAGACCATTTATAAATTTTCCAATACCCAGGACATTTTAAGCTTCCTGGGTATTTTTTCCCACCAAATGATAAGAAGGTATGATGTTGCATAACTTTTTGAGATTGCCAATGTTGGCTATATGTGGCCATTGTGCCCATGCTTGTACAGATGGAATTCTTGGAATAGATGATACTACTTGATACGATTGATGAAGTGAGCTGTAGCTTATGAAAGTAAAATATGTATGAAAAATGCTTCTAACCTCTTTCTGATTTTAGACTACCATACACTACCATGACTAACTACAATATCAAAAATCTAGCTAATCTAAACAAATCAAGCATTTCATATGCAGCATTTAATAAACTTAATTAATATTTCCAGTCTGTGGTCTGATTGCTTAAGGCAAATGTAATCAATTTTCTTGATATAAGCTGTATTCTGCAGAAATATACAATTCCTTATTGTGGATATAATCAATCACAACAACATGCCAAAAGAATTATAAATGATAGTGAAACTATTAATCTTTATTTTCTCAGTAACTGGTTGTCAGATTCATAGTTCATGAATATATCTTACAGGGCAATAACTTTAATTATAACATTGATTTTATTATGGTAGCATCTAACAAAAATATGCCTGTGGACTACTACTTGGAAACAGTACAAGATTACTAAGAGATGCTTTCATTGATGTAAATAGAATATCACTAATGCAAATAGAATATCAAAAGGAAATAGAAGTAATAGCAATTGAGGACACCATTCAAAACTGTTTACTACTATATTTTCATCCAGTGAAAAATATGAACCTGAATAGTACATTTTAAGAGAATAATTGGCTTCAAACATGGCTCAAAGATGGGAGATTATAAAATAAATGTCGTAAAGGTCTTATTCGCTACCATTTGTAATATTTTAGGGTATTTTATCAAAAATAGTCAATGATATTTTTTCATGGAGATATAAAAGGATAGCACACCACGCACACATACATACTAGAGAAAATATCTGGAGCAAAAATACAACATTAACTAATGCACTCACAATCTCTTTTTGGTTATGTTCTCATTGATTTTGAGGGATAGAGTTGTTTCAGGAGTTCAATCCCCTTCATATTTTCTATGTCAGTGCTAAAATAGTTTTGGTGGTGAACTGAAATTATATTGTGGCTACTTTGTTGAACATTTATTCTTTTATGACCTTGTTGTATGATAATTTATCGTCATGCTTTCTAAACAAAGCAAGCATTTTTTGGCAACTACTGATAAAGCATTTTCTGATTTCATTAAGAAAATGTGCATTACTGATATTCCTTTGAGTACAACTCAAATTGATGGAAATAATTCCAAATATAAAAGGGTAGCGTGAGGGGGAGATGCATGGGCTATATGTTGCTATTACAGTGCTTTTCTGACATTATAAGCATGGAAAATTGACATAAGGAAGGAAGAAATTTTAAAATGTACTTTTGTGTACAATATGTAATAAAACCATCAACATAGCAGTGGGGTGCAATATACTTTCATATTGCTGCCTGCTTAGGACCACATAAAGGTTTAATAACCAAAAATAAAATAGCTGCCATTAATTTATCTTTTGCAGTCACTATTTGTGTGCAAGTAGATATGTACAGTAGTGGCACTTGCTCACATTTAGTGGGTTCTCTAGAAGTGTCCACACTCCTGAGGACAGCAAGGTCAGAGTTTGATTTTCCAAGGCTTAGATGATATCTTTGCATTTTCCAGGTTGACAACTTTAGGTTTGATTGACAGAACATATTTAAAAACTTTTTATAGCTCCTTTTTGGCTAGTCTTGTAATGGGATTTCTTTCTAGCTTACGGAGTATGCAGGTTTAGAAGAGACATTTTAGCATCCAAATGTAATAAAGATGTGAGCTAATCACCTCGTGGATGCAACTGATTTTAAAGTACATAGTTGATGGACAATTCAGTATGAGTGACTCAAATACATTTAACAAAGTAATGTCTTTGTAATACAAGCTTACATGCCTTTACCTGACCACTTGCATCTCACTAAATAGAGCAATAGTTAATTTTTGACAAAACATGCATAGAATTGTACACATTCTTTCTGGACTTCTTTTCAGATAGAGAAGAAAAATGTATGTTCTTCTCAACTACAAATAAATTAAGGTAGCGACTATAAAAGTTAATATTTCAGTATAGAGTCAGTGTATGCTGAACAAGGATTTTTATTTAATTCTACTGCTGACAGAAAACTCAATGAATACTGGACAAAATCAAGATTAAATGACAACAGTCTTAAATCTCACAGGATATGATTCATTTAGCGGACCACATAAAGATTACAGCTATAAATACATATATTATTTTATTTGGGGTTTTTTCTAAATTCAGTGCTTCAATGACTACTTCCCAAATATGTTAAACTTTTTTGGCCCCAATCATTGTTAATTTTTTTTCCTAGTGATTTATTAAGTTGCTTTCATAAAAGCTATTCAGACAGCCCATCTTTTTTCCTTCTCTCTCTTTTCAATCATGCTTTTCAGTACTGTTGATTTTAAGTTTTATCTTAATATATTTATAGTCATGAGTTTTTTCTGATATCCTAGTTTATTATTTATGTACATTAACCCTTTTACTTATCTCTGCTATCAGCACTGATTTATAAAGTCTGGAAACATAATCTAGCCATGAATCTCCTTGAGACTGTCACCATATCATGAAAAACTATTCAATAATCTTCTTTAGTGAAAAACAAGTTTGAAAGTTATCTCCATCACCTTTACAAAGACAAAGCAATGGCTGCAAGACAGTATGATTGTGGAATTGGTAGTATGCCAAATATAACAAAAAGACAGGATGTCCTTTACTTTTAAAATTAATTCTGATTTGAACACACTGAAATGACCATCGTCAACTTACCTTTTCTTATTACCTGTATAAATGAAAACAGTTTATGCAATATTTATATGTTTGTTACATTGGTATTTGTATTGATATGTTTTTTTAAAAAATTGAAAGTAGGGCTGAATTCCTTTTTATAAATCTTCATTCCATTTCTGTACCAGATCAAGAATTATTTTTAAACAAACTCTAATTTAAAAATGGTACATTCCTAATTAAGATTGCCAAACGTTGTTTCCCTATTATACAGTACATACTTCTGTAACTGATTTTCCATGGTATTAAAACACTGTGTACATTATTTAGTCAACATTCAACCCTATTATAAATATTGTTTAATTGGAAAAATTCATTTTGAAAGTTTTTGGAGGAATGAACATTTTAGAGAATAATTACTTTGTAACATGAGATTGGATACATTTGCTTAAAATATAAACTGAATGAATTTCTTCCTTGTTTGTGCTAGTAAAGGATATAGAAATTAAGTCTGAATGTGCATGTGGACATAACTCTTATCAATGGACTTTTTTTAACATTCTCCATTAGCATCTCTATCTAAATTTTCATAAACAGATGCACTGCACATACAATAATTACTTCTCATGGATGTAGATTTTATTTTCTCTTTTTCTTCTTACTGGAATGTGCTTTTCTTCAGAAGAATACAATGCCTTGGCACATTATGCAACATTTACTCATAAAACTAAGGGTATTGTAGGTAAAATAGTTGACATTATTAGATCCCTTGTATCACAGGGTTTGGCATTAAGGTATATAAACAATTTGTTAGAATATTGACGGTCACTGAAGAAATATATAAGAAACAGAAATTGGTTGCATATATAAAGCTTACCTCTGTGAGAAAGGCAACATTGGAAAATTGGAGTTGCAATATCATATATCATTTTTACTTAGAGTTTTTAAAATCAAATATTGGCTTTCCAATGTATAGATTCTCCTTATACCTAAAACGTTTGCTGTCTACTTCTTCACTTGCTCACAGTTGTTTTGCCCAATCAATAAAAAGTTTCATCTCTGACATTAACATGAAAATGAAGACAGAGAATATTGCACTTATCTTAAAAGCACAGGGCTCTTCTGAGAAATGTTTGGCAGGCATTCACTCTTACAGTAACACTTTGCAATAATGATACTTTAATGCTGAGTTGGCAATAAAATCTTATTGAGGTGCTCATGGCAGCCACATTAATGCTGAATAAAAGTCATTAGGAATGTAGAATTGCACCAGAACAGGAATGTCTTATGCACCAGGCAATCTGGCGAATAGAGTGAATGAGACACATTGACTAGACTTTGAAGGAGAGCTTCATTCTCTTTTGACATAATAACCTCATACAGCATTTTTTTTTCAAAAGATTCTCTAAAACCTGAATTTGTTTGAGTAAGCTTACTTGTAAAAAAACCAAGACATGTTTTCTTCTAAGATAAATGGTGACAGTAGGCTACCAGAGAAGTAGATTAACAAAATGGCCATCATTTCCAGAAATGGAAAATATGCCAGCAATTGGATTATAAAGCACCCACACTTTCAAAGATATTACTTCCAAGAAGACCAGTGTCTGTAGTCTTAACTCATTGATTCAGAGTTGAAGTGATACTTATTGTATAATAGAATACTTCCTAACTGCATTATTTAATATTTCTCCATCTAGATGGTCAGTTACTGCATGCATCCCTTATAAGAACCATCATCTGATCTGTACATCTGTACATGTGCAAAATATCTCAATGTCACCTCATGTCTATCAAATTTACCATCATAACGCCAAAGGTGATTGCCAGTGGTAAAAATAGATATATATTTGGATTACTATGCAAAGTTGGATTGTTATGAAATATATCAAACAAGCCAAGTTATATATTTTTTGTCTTTACCATAACAATATCCACACACAATTATCTATATCCTGCATTTCTATGGGTGGCCTGCTGATTACCATTAATCCCCAGCAAAGAAAGCAAGCTATGACAAGTGTATTGGAGCAAAAATATGCAGGATATGTTTTGTTATATTTTCTGCCTTTGAGGAGAACAAGAGAGTCTTTTAAAAATGAATCAACATTCTTCATTCTATTTTCCCCTTAAGGTATTTAAAGAACTGAGATTTCTAAGGAATGCATAGGTGCTGAGGAAAAAAGTTACTTTGCTGAAAGAGCTAGCAAATTTAATACTATTTAAATTGTTTATTATACAAGTATAAAGCATAGTTGTTCCATTGAATCTAAAAGCTACTATTTTTTCTTTGTTTTAAATTATTTACAATTTTGGGAATTATAACATTTAGATCACAAGAACTAAATCACTTATTTAGGAATAATTCTGTGTATGAATTGAGTAATTTCATTTCATCCACAGAATTATTCTCAGTAACAAATTCTTCCCTTATTCCTAAAAATAATAAAATATTCTTATAATTGAAACTAGACCATTTTCTATCTTTAAAATGCTGAATATTAAGAAAGTTGTGGAAACACTTGAAATACATATACAATAAATACCAAAAGTAGGAGTGCTTTAAAATATTCACATACCTTTGTCTTCCTGTTTAAAACATTTTGCTTCAGTGATAATACTGATCCAAATATTCGGAATATCCATATTTTTACAACATGAGCACAGTTCAAATGACTAAAATTTACATAAATATGGGATATTTGAATCTTTATAATACAACATACCAAAGTAAAATGGTTGATAAACAGATAGTTATCCATTGAGGAATTGAAAATCAGTTTTGAAATATATTTATTTGGTGCAAAATAACAATGTGGAACAGTTGTTTCCAGCATAAGATATTTTGCTGTCTGAAGCCAATGACAGAGCATGTTTGCATAGAACATTGAAGAGCCTCTAAATGATGCATGATTTTTATTATGTCAACAAAGCTTCAGGGGTGGGCTTCAAAAATTTTAGCAAGGGGTTTTCTGCCTGGTTGCTGGGTGGGCGTGATCATGGTGGGCGTGGCCTAGTGAACCTCCTGCACCATGGTCGGGGGGTGTTTTTGCTGTCCCCTGGTTCTGGAGGCTTTCTTCGAACCTCCAGGAGGACAAAAATGGCTTGCCCGGGCTTTGGAGGCTCTCTGGAAGCTAGAATGAGCCTGTTTCTGGCCTTCCTGAACTTCTGGGAGGCCCATTTTTTGCCCTCCCCAAGCCTCTGCACACACCCTGCACTTACCTGCATCCAAAATGGGCCATGTGGGACTGCTGGGAGGGTGGAGCAGGGTGGGTGGTGCCATCCAGGAGCGAGATTTGGGACTGTGCAGAATCTTAGCTCATGGTTCTCCTGACCCCCACGAACCCCCAGCAGCCCACCCCTGGATAGCTTGTTGAATAGGTCATATGGACACATATAACTCTGTAAGCCAATCACAGCTCCCATTCTGCCTACAACAAGCACCTGACATGTGAACTGAATATCAGATTGTTATAGGAAATCTGGCCCAACTCAGTTCAATTAAACCTAAAAATTGCACATTTAAAAACTTGGATTTGATTTGTGTGACAATATATGAAAATTATGATAAATCTCATTTTACTTCTATAAAAGTTCATTTTAGCTTTGGGAAACATTTCCCTGTTAAAATAAACTAAAAACAAGAGAAGGCCAAGCTAAGCCAAGGAGGAAGAAACTAGGAGAAAGAAAAAACCACAAAAATTCACATCTTCCCACATCAGCAAACTGATATAACAAAGCATTAGTCAAGGGAAATACATTCTCATCAAAAAGAATAAAGGAAAAGATCATCATCGCCTATGACTTTTCTTACTATAAATCCATTTTCTTGAATTATATGAGGCAATGCACACCAAATGCAGCCATCACAGTACTGATGTATTTGCATAGCTGTGAGTTTCCTGCAAGACTGAGCAGATACTAAGAATGTCAAGACAACAGTGCAAGAATAAATCATTTTTAGTTATGTGGACTTGTCTAAAGGTTAAGGATCCAAGGGACATAATGTTTCTTATGGCCTTTAGCGGGGAATTACTTAACTAGATCTATTTGAGTACCCTTGAACAGGTGGTTTAATAATCAGGAGACTATAGTTGTTTTCCGAAAGAGTTATCTCTGTAGAAAAAAACATTAATATTACTAATATCTATGTATTATTCAATTCTGGTCATCCGTATATAGTATTTCTATCCAGGAATTATAACTTCTACCATAAGCCAAATAAAAATCCATCACAGGAAAAGTTTCACTCGATTAATTATAGTGATAAAATAAAATAAACATGACAAAAAAGAAAAAAAATCATATTAAGGATAACAGTATACTTATTCAATCCCTAAGCCCTATACTATATAGCACTATATTGTGCTAAGTTGTCATTTTTAGGACATGGACACCTTTGCCAAGAGAATACAAACTCATATCTTGGACCCATATTTTCAAATTAGGAAGGTAAATTTCTTTCAAGTTACATAAAATCATCTTCTTTGCTGTGTTCAATAGCTGAATAGAGCAAACTATATTTTTAAAAATGATAAATTCCATGCTTTAAGAATATAATTGAAGATGACACAGAGATGCTTAATTCTAATATCTATGTCAAAACTGTATTGATATATATGGGAATTTAAAATATAGCTGGACAAGACTGAATCACTTGAGTTGAAGTATCTACAAAGGAGCTGTGGTAGCGCAATAGTTAGAATGCAGTATTGCAGGCACCAGGTTGACTCAACCTTACATTATTCCAAGGTCAGTAAAATGAGGAGCCAGATTGTTGGGGACAATGCGTTGACTCAGTAAACTGCCTAGAGTGGACTATAAAACACTATGAAGCAGTATATAAGTGCTATGGCTATTGCTACACATTTCTATGATACCAGCATCTGAAATTTAATACTCAACTCTTATTAAACTTTCTTTGAACAGTCTGATAAGCACAAAATATTGTTCTAATGAAATAACTCATTTTAAAACATTAGAATTATATTTTATATTCCGTAGCTTCTGAAACCATTGATTCTTCAAAGTTGAATATTCCAGTTCTTCATTCCACAGTTTAGCTATATAACCAATGCTAATTTATACAATTGAATTGTTAATTTCTATATTTATAGCCACATGCAAGGTGCTAAAAATTGTGTTATTTGAGCAGCTTCTTTGGAATTTACTGATTATTTGATTGTTCTCATACCTATTTATGTTTTTAAAAAATTGGAATTTTTGTTTGTCCCAGTCCACCTTATGCACGCAATCTAGGTGATTCCCTCTCTCTTTGCTCTAGGAAGCAGGCAGTGGCAAACCACTTCCAAAATCTTGCCCCAAAAAACTGTAGAACATGTATAGACATGCTAAGATTCAGTTGTGATTTGAAGGCACACGTACACACCCATACAAAAAAAACACAATTTCCTAGTAGTCCGCAGATGCTAATTGAAAAAGGATTGCTCTTTAGTTAACAGTCAACATAATTGTATGGATTACCAGTCCTTTCACCCTTTTGTCCTTTTATTATTTTGCTTTCAGCAATGCACGTTTACCAGATAACCATTTTTCAAAATTACACTTGAACCATTTGTTGAAGTTCATTGTGATCCTGAGGAATGTATGCATTAGTATTTCAGGTGCCATAAGAGTCTTTCAGCCCTATGGTGGTCATGCTAACATTTCATACTGAAAAAAGAATAGGACAAAATAATCATAATTACCTGAACACCCAAAGTGGTAAAAGAGGAAAAGAAGAATCATAATTACTACAAATTTGAGTAGGACTCAAAGGAGACTAAGTTAGTCCTGATCTATATATAATTTCATGTATATTTACATATCCATTTGTAAAGCATTTTTATGTTTGTGTATGTGAAAATTTTAAAGATTATTAAATAAGATTCATTGTAGACCTATTTGCAGTTTGTAATGGTATGTTTGGGATTAATGGGACCTTCTCCAAATAACACTGATGTATTTATCAGTAGCACTCAGTTATAGTTAGCGGTATCATTTTTCAGTGCAAGTAAATTTATTCCAAACACTCCTCCTCAAATACAAAGGTTCTGATTAGTAGTCATAGCAAGAAACAGATCAATGTGTACAAAAACAGTGTAGATGAACAATTCCAAGAAATGATACTTTACTGGCTGAGCAGTGAAATGCAAGAGTGAAAATAGAAAAAGATAACAGCTTCAGGAACACTTCAGAATTCCATCACAGGCAGGGGAAAACCTACGAAGGCTACAATTTGAAACCATGTAAATTATACTGAAAGTGCATGAAGAATACAAATCATATCCTCAGTAGTAATAATTTGCTTGGTGGATTTCTTTATAATTCAAATCCAAATAGAATATTATGGAATATAACTTGAGCATTTGGTTGCTGACGTAAGAATATTAAAAGGTTATAGAAAAATTAAACCAGTGATTTGTAAAACAAAAAAACTACACAATCTTAAATATTTCATTAAGAAAAAAATCTATGGTATGGATTTAATTGTTTTATCTTCACAGATGTGAAAGCAACATAAATACATGTTTGTATTTTGTGAGTTTATGTAGACTGAGATGCTGAATACGTTGTGGCTTGTTTCTCTTCCTTATGATTATTACAGAGAATTTGAAAGCTATAGTTCATTCTGGGAAGTTGACATTCCAAAAATGATCATCATAACTACATGGGCCTGATCATGAAGTCAGCAGGAATTGACCCAAACTTTATCCTTTATACTTGTCAGAAGCCACTGGGAAGATTGTAAATGGAGAACATATGACCCTGGGATGCTGCAACCATAGTAAATGCATGCCAATTGCCAACTGATTGAATTTTGACCACATGACTGTGGGAAGACTGCAACAGTCATAAATGTGAGGAAAGGTCATAAGCAGTGATGACATTCAAGCGATGTAACAACCAGTTTGGTGATCTCATGCTTTGCTCCCATACTATGGACGAACACTTATCTTCCAGTTTTCACAATTTCTGAAGGTGTGGAAAATTAATAATTTTATACCAAATATACATATTGACCTGACTCATATCTCACAAAGAATTCTAACATAATCTATTTATTTTGGGCTAAGTTATGTAAATCTTTCTATTGTAGTTTGTGAACAATGCTTCATAATTGTTAGGTGTCAATTATACAGTAAATGATGGATAAACAAACTATATCTTAGATCTACAGAGGAATCTTATTATAGAGTTTGACTTATAGTACTTAGTCACACAGCTATTATAAAAAGAAATTTATGTGCTAGAGATAATAGACTCTGGCAGTTACTTCAGATGTTTTATCTTGAAACAAAATAGTTGAGATTCTTTTGGGTTTATTGTTAGCTATATCTCCATTAATGTAGGCAACATGACACAAGGCTGTAAAAAATTTAAAAGCAGCTCTGGGATTAAATTTTGGAAACACATTTGTGTTAATGATACTGACTTGTAGTCTATAGGTTGACAGCACTCTTTGTATGGATCTAAGTTGTTTGTATCTTGTATGTATGTTTACCCAAAAATAAAGCAATTGAGATTTATATACAGTACACAGAAAGAGAGAGACATATTTTATCAGTTCAGAATTGATTCAGTATAACCTTTATGTAATTATCAAATACTACTAAGGATGGAGGAAAACTTGATTTGATTTGCCTTTTAATAAAAAAAAAATCATATTTTACACTATAGAGTCAGTCTAGACCTCCTATGAAATTCATAGCTTTTAGATGCAGCTTTGCATTCAAAAGGTTATTTGTTATATGCTTTCTTCATTTGCAAAAAAAAAAAAAAATCTTCTATTAAGTTGTGTCTGATTTTTGGAGATGATCTGGACAAATCCCTGCAGTTTTCTTGGCAACATTTTTCAGAAACAGATTGCCATTGTCTCATTCCTAAAATAATCCAGCTTGCTTTGAGACTAAGGCAGAACTAGAACTCCCAGTCTCCTGGCTGCTAGCCTGATACACCAAACTGGTATAATATAAGAAACATAAAAAATCATAAGAAAAGCAAAAAAAAATGTGCAAGGCAGGAATGTTTGACATCAAACAACCTGTGAGAGAATCTAGAGTTCTAAATACTTCAGTGAGATCAAGACTGCCTTGCTTCTTCTTCTTCTTGATGCTTCCTTCCAAAAATCTTTTAATGTTGCTGAGGCATAGATTTTCTGCAGTCAACAAGAAGTGGAACTATAATGACAATTTCAGACTGCATTTACTGTAGTCCTATATTATCCAATAATACCTATCTCTATGGACAAAATCCTTACATAATGCTTTCTGAGAATCACTATTCAGCAAAAGTTTCCACAATTTTAATTAGAAAAGTCCTCCTTCTATCCCTAATTGCTCTCTACTGACCCTAGCCACAATGTTACTGATGAATTGTTCCTTAATTGGTTCCTGAAACCCATGGAGGGAGGGCTTTAATTATTTGCTTCCTCTCATTATTTTGTTCTCTTCCCTGTTGAATTTACCAGTTGCAGATTTAAAAAAATTCAAATAAAAGAGGATGTTTTTTTTAAAAAAAATTACCCTCCAACAGACAGAAATGAAGACATGGATTGATTAATTAAGATGTAATTTGGGAACATGATGACCCTGGCAAACAGAAACAATGGGTTGTAAATAAGATGGAGGGAAGTTAAATATGCAATAACCTAAAAGTTACTGCTGAGGGAGTTGAGGGAATCAAGAAACCTCTGCAAAGGGGCATGGCCAAATTCTGACCACGAGTTAAGGATTGTCTGTCCAAGTTTATACATTCAGTAGAAAACAAATATTGATTTTATATGTAGATTTGGACTTTACTAGATATTTCTTGTTTATGTCAATACAAAAAATTTACCCACATATTAACTTATCAAAATTGGCACATTTTTTCCATTTATACTACCTAGCTTGCACAACTTCTTATTCTAAAATTTTATTTTCTGGAGCTGTGGTTAATAGATGCAATGATTGCATATGAGTATATCCCCTTTCCCTTCCCCTCCTCTCTCCTTTCCTCCCCTCCCACCTAATTTCCTTTGAGAAAAATCTTAACATTGATCTGTGAAAAAAATGTCATGTTAAGCCATTTTCAAACCATACTTTTAAATTACAAGATAATGGAACATGGAAAAGATTTTCTGAAAAAAAAAAGCATAGTAACATTTAAGATACTCATTTATTTTCTTGTTTTCTCATTTTTTTTCATTCCTTTCTTTTTCTTTTTTTTAATGGAAAGGTCACTATTTTGAACTCAAAAAGGCAGTGGAGGGGTGCAAGAGGGAAGAATCATAAACAATTTCAATTAAGTGAACTTTCCACTCTGCCCACAGGTAAATTGAAGTCAGCTATGACAGGAAGCTCCTTGCTAGGTACGGAATTGAAAATCTGTGTCTTCGAGTTGATCTTTTGGGTTGCAGGGAGGACAAAAAGCAAGTGCTAAAGGCTATTTTAAGACATTACTATCTGTTGCTGCTGCATTATGTGATGTCATAAAGTCTTAATCATTATCCCTTGCAGCCTCCCAGGGTTTGAAGCTGAATAGCAGTAATAGAAAACTGACAATGGGAACACATCAAGAATAAGGTTCTTGAATTTAAAACATGAACTAGATAGTCTTTACTTACATATTCATAACTACATTTGTGACATTTGAATATTTTAGAATACATTTCAAGGCTTTGATGTAGAAATATTAATGGCAGTAGAAAGGAAAGCTCTTCTCTCCCATCTTTCCAGGGCAATGGAAATGCCATTTGCCTATCTGCTTGGGGAGATATAGAAATGCACATTCCCAGGATGAAACTTATTCTGTAGGAATCTTTCTCATTTACACATAGTGACAGGCAATGCAGTCCTACATATGTTCATTTGTAAGTTCAATCCATTACACTAGAGCTTTCTTCAGTTGGAATATATATAGGATAGCAATCTTAGAAAGCTGCTGTAAGTCATTAAATGCATCCTTGCCTTTCTGTTTTACCATTTTCCCTAGCAGAGCTGAAAACATCAGCTCCCAGTATACCTAATGATTTATTTTAAAGTCCTTTCCTGAAGTTAACCAGATTGGGTTTGAGCTGGGATCATTGTGAAGCAGTTCTATGCTTTTAGATTGTAGAAATATTGATGGCTACCTAAAATTCCTTCTATATTATTTAAGACTCCCATTGCTGGTCTATAGCCTAGATCAAAAGGGTGTTTGGGCATAAAACCAATAACAGGGCCTCATTTTAAAAAAAATCATCACTACTGCTGAACCAATTAAAGAACTTCAACATGAACGGCTGATTGAAATTGTTATAGATCAATAACTGTGGATTCTGCTCTACAGCACAGGCTGTAGATAAGTGAATATATTTACAATATTATAAATTATTCTTACTAACATCTATAACATTTAGGCCCATGTCTCCCACATCCAGTTTATGTTTCCCTTATCTTTGTAACTTAGGATAATAAACCTTTCTTTCTTAGAATTAATGTAGGCTATTAAACTAGGCAGCTCCATTTAAAAATTATGTTTCTGTATTACACAGTATTTTTTACTAATCTACTTTTTCCTGTTAGTTTTTCTATTATCCCTATTCTATTGAACCCATATGGAATGGCCTATCCTTTCAAATCTATCCAAAATATTGTAAGTGCTTGAATTGATGCAATAACTGTTGTTTTTGTAAGATTTTTATCCTGCAACTGTAAATTTTCCACTTTTAAAATATTTCACAATGTTATTAACAAGTGGTTAATTTCTTGCCTAGCATGATTCCTCAACATATAATTAACCAGGATGATTTTCTCTTCTCATGAGTGCATCGTTTACATGCTGTATCTGTGTGCCTACCTATTTCTCTCAACAGTCTGGAATATAGAATATTGAAAAAATGTGAGCAATAATCTGTGGCTCTAGTTCATATTAACAAATTTGAATTTCCAAGGAAATGAAGACATTAATTGCTTCCATTTTTTTTTGTTAGTGTCTCCCCACTTTTCCTGCCATATTGCTTTAAAAGGAAGCAATTGCCACAAGCTGTATCACCATATGTGCCAATATGCCCAGGGAAGCAGCATTACTTTATAAAGGAAAACTTCATTGGTCAGGGTAGATTTTTTAAAATTAAAGCTTTAAAAATGTAATATTTAAAATTCATAAATTAACTGACTATTCAGAGTTTTTAAATGAAATGTAGATTGAAATATAGTTGGTCTCAAAGAAAACTGTTTTATATGTTAGATGCAGTAGGCAGGCCTTCTTTCTGTATATTTCCTGTAATTAATTTTAATGGAAGCATTCTATTACATTTTTATAGTTTTTATTGAACTGTGATTAACAAGCAATGCCAGTTAGCTACATTAACATAAATCTAAGATGCATATAGACAAAAAAGTTGTAGAAAATACAAAATGATATATTACAATCTAAATAAACAGGTACTGTACATGTACAAATTTGCCACATACACAATATGCCATGTTGAAATCTGTTGCTATTGAGGTAAGTCATAAAATCCATTCAAATTTAATAAAATTGTGGTTTCTGTTGTTATTGTCCCATTATTTTAACCTTATGATTTTTCTAATGTGGCAATTAAAGATATTTCAACATATAACTAGAGTTTTCCCACTTTGTACTATTATTATTTTGGTTGTTCTAAAGAGTATTAAATTATTGAAATACTATCAGGCCATTTTGCCAATATTTTTATTACCCAAAAAACATTTGAGTTTTTACCAAAAGCGTCATAGTAGTGATCACCTATTTATTGGTCCATCTGATCCATCTAAGAGGTTCCCTACTATAAAATCTTTTAGACTGTAAAGATAGTATTCTATCAATAATTTCGTTTTAACCAAGCCATGATTATCCTGATCTATCCCTGTTATTAAAGGAGTTAAACGAAAGGGATCCTTTATCAAAACTATGTATTTGATAGTCTTCCAAATTTAAAGCCTAGTCTGGAGATTCCATTGGGAAGCATTGAAATAGAAAGTTGAATTTGGACAAAGAATTTCATTTTTACCACTAAAAGTGGTAACAGGCAACCCTGTTTGATGCCTTTTAAAACTGATTGAATCAGAGCCACAACCGTTAAGTCATATCTGGATTTTATCCATATATCTTAACATGTTTGAAAAGTGAGCATCAAATTTAAATTTATTTCATGTTTGTTTCAAAAATGGTAGTTCTAAAGAATCAAAGGCTTTAAATATATCTGAAGAACATAAATTTTAGTGAAAATTTATATTTCATATATGAGTGTTTAAAAAAGACAAATCACCACTGTTTTATTATTAAAATATGGGCCACAACATATTTCATTTTTGTAGACTATATATTTTCATGCATAAATAAATCTATCACAGTTTTTTTTAACTCCTAGATGCTGTCAGTAATATAGACATTATTATGAAAGAAAAGTAATGTGATTTTCTATAAAACAGTGTTGTTCCTCAGTCTTGTTTTTATGGATATTATATAGGTTTTTTTTCTTCATGACAATCTATAAAGTATCTAAATGTACAATATCTTCATTAAACTGCAAAACACTGAGGAATATTTACTATTTCAGTAAAGCCTCCAAATTTTGTAACTCCCAGAGTCTTTACAAAATTGCAAATTATCAGTACCAATTCTTGCTATTTTGATACAAGATTGCAGTAAAATAAATTTCATTTTTAAAAAGGCAAGCCATGTTTGGTAGTCCAGACCAAAAGCACATTTAGAATTATTAGCTCTAATTTTATTGTAAGGATACATTAATAGAATTTTGCAAGTCTCAAAGTATATTTCTTACCTTTCACTTACAGTTCAAGAAACTGAGACATTTTGAAACATTTGCCATGCCCCTATTCTTTCTGCAGGTTCAATTGCCATTTGTCTGACAATTGTCTAGTCTGAGGCTCTTCCATCTCTCTCCCAGATCATTCCCTCATATTATTATAGGGAATTTTGAAGTTTTTCCCATAATCCAGAACAATTGGAAAATGTCAAGCCCACCTATATTTTTGATAACTTTACCTAATTTATACTGCAGTTCCCCAACAAAAGTTCTCTCCTCATCAAATACTACTGTAATCTTTGTAATTGTCAAAATCTTTACATTTTACTGGCTTAAAATGCGCTAGGTGACAAGTTCCTTCCTATTATCATATACTGACTCCAAGATATGTTCTTTCATTTTGTAATTCACTCTTTGGCAGAAAGAAGGAGAAGGAGGAGGAGAAGGAGGAGAGGAAGAGGAAGAAGAAGAAGAGAGCTCAAATGTGTATTCTGACAAATTCATTTGTTCACATATTTGTTTCAATGTTAATTAATTTAAAATATTATGTGGCCAATTTTTTTTTCAAATAAAAAGGAAGAAAAGAAAACTGAAAGCAGCATTTCCATCAGGGTCACCAAAGCTACCTAGCAAGGATTTGCTAATCTCTAGAGCAAATAAAATATGAAATTGATTGGGGCTTTTTCAATAAATAAATATTTTTTGTCATATTCACAATCTTCATTTTCAATAAAATCCTCACAATATGGGGGGAAAGTTTGTTACCGCCTTTGAGCCTGAGACCTCATTTTGAAATGATAGTCATGCCTAGAATCAGAAAAGTTAACAAAAAGAAACCATTTTGATTAATCAGAAACAGGTAAACATCCTTCAGGCTAAGACTTAAGGTTAACGAACTAGAAATTTAACACACACATAAAGGAGATGCTGGCATGCTTTAATTAACAATGCTGTGACAGAATTTCCAATAACCAGTTTTCTAATATATCTTGAATCTGCTGTGAAATTTATTAATCTTTGTATTTATAGGTATGTAAATTAGGAAAAGATGTATAGAAAGTCTCCATATATGATGAGCTATTGCAAATGTAAATTACTAGACTACAGTATTTTTAATACATAGAAAATAACTACTAGACTGAAATGCTGCTCTATCTATGTAGCCTGCAAAGTAGACATAATGTATGTCCATTCCTAAACTGTTTTGTTTTGAAATGATTGAGTGAGGACCAGTACATAGAAAAATATAAAATTTAAAGAATGTGGACGTAGCCTGTGAACATTTCTTCTTCTTCTTTTTTTCTTTCTTTCTTACTTTCTTTTTTCTTTTTGTGTATTCTCAATGATACACTGTGATGGAAAAGAAAATGCCCTATTGATCTATGAAGAATCAGTGGGGCCTAAGTGAAAAATAGCAAGCCCCTGAAAAGCAACATGAACCAAAGTTTCATTATTTCAAAATGTACCAGAACTCTTTGTAATCCTGTTGAGCTGTTGTTAATTGTGAAACAAGATTTTGTAAAGTATGTAGCTTTTATAGATATATTTGGACATAGAAAGATGAAATCATGAGAAAGAGAGAACCGAAAGTAGCAGATGGATAGAGATTTCTGATATACACAGGTATGTCTGGAAAGTGACTGTCAGAAAGAAAGAACAAGGAAATAAGTTGTGAAATGCATGCAGAAGAGTATAAAAAGTATGCCTAGGTATGTGTTCAGGGCCACTGGCCCATAACTGTCTTTACTGGACCAGCTATGTCAGTGGACCACATTGCAATGGATTATTACTGTAAGTTGCGTTGTGATGGTTGTTTGTGTTCCAAATTATTTCTGAAATAAACCTCTGCATCTCAAAGTAAGAATTGTTGTTTTGTGTTGCTGTCTTCTGTTTCTTTAATTGGACAACAACTGAAAATGGGGAAGGGTGGCCAAGTGAGTGGATTTTCAAAGTTATCATGCAAAAATGCAAGAGAGGGCAGGCATATTTTTATTGTATGCACAATGTTTGTACTATGTAAGTGTTCTTCTGCAGCCTTGGAATTTTCATGCAATGGAAATAACAGCTTCATAAGCAATTCATTCAGGAGGAGAAAATGGCTGGGATCTTTTTATGAGCGTACAATACCTCATATTGCTATGATAAACATACAAGCTGAATTCCCTATCACATTGTTTATTTTACAAGGGTTTTTTAAAGTGCAAATTATTCAGAACATTTTTGCTTCGGGGTAACTATTCTCGTTATCTTTTTTTCCCACATGGAACTAGCTGAGAAATATTAATGAAAGATTCAGTAGGGCTAATTTTTAGGTATATAAGCAAAAGCAGCATCAATATTTCAAATGTGTCAATTTTCTTGCCTTGCATAAATTAAAAATCATTGTAATTTAATTGATTATTTTATTGAGGAAAATGTATAGGGAGAAAACAGTTCTACCTTTCAAACAATATTCTTGCAACAATATTATTTTGCTGGAGTGTGTGGATAACTAAAGTCTCAAAGGAAAGAATTGCAGGACTGGTGATCTTGTCATCATGGTCCTTTTAAACTGCTGGTTTCCTAGGTATTTTCAGCTGTCACAGTTGCTTAGAGTTCTCTGAGCTGTTTTTAGTTACTCATTCAAATATTCATAAGAACCAAGGACTGTAATTTGCTGTCTGGTAACAGCTTCATTTTCTGCTCACACGGAGCTTGTCCTTGTGGGAAGAAGTTCTTAGCTATGATTGGCTCATGTGTGGTCACGTGGCCTTTCAAGGATAATGGAGTTTCCTTGGGAGTAGGTGAAAGAAACATGTTCTACCTTTTATCTTTGCTTGGTTGAACAAGGAGAATGATTGTGAGCGACAGTTATGGATTATCAAAGAGATGTGGAATGATCAAACTTATATCAGGCACTGTGCTACGAGAGAAAATGCATCATTTAATTATTTATCTTGTGGCAAAGCTTGCATCTTGGGAAACCTGAAATGGTCACACTTTTGTGCAAATATTTACTTAACAATGCTGGAGATGAAACACAGTAATGAAAATAGGTGTAATTTTGTACAACATGCATAGGAAATGTTGAATGGATCATGAGAGCAGAAACATAGGAATGTTTGTTCTTTATTGCACTAAAATTTAAGCTAAATTAATCCATCAAGGTAGACAGATCTTGTAACTATGAAGAAAAATTAGTAGAGCAAGGAGGATGGGTTACAATTTTTTATTGCTGACAAAACACATAAAAGCATTTCAGAATCTATTCCAGGATTTAAATTTACTTGCATATTCCAGGAGAAAGGGGTCAGAAAATATACCATCTAACTCCAACCCCAATGTTAGGTCCGCTGAACTTCCCGATTTAGGGCCTCTTTCTTTATCTGTAGTATCTCTCTGTGTAATTTTGAACTCTGGGAGATTGATAGAGATCCTAAATTGTGTCAATTTCTCTGTAAGCAGAAAAGTCATTAACTTTATCTTGTAAAATGTAATGAGATTGGAGACATGAGGAACTGAGCTACTGTACTCTGTCTCCTTCCCGTCCCCCGCCCCTCCACACACACACACACTCATTTCCGAATGCCTAAATGGAGTTGCCTATATATTGTGTAATGTGCAGCAAAAATTCTGCTTCCAGTCAATTTATATTCCTTTTTAGAAAAAAAAAACACCATGTGTACAACAGACGGACTACAGAGTCCTTAACTCTCAATTGGCTCAAAAGAAAAAGAATTAAAGAATTATAAGTTAACCTGAAATGTTACTATGTTCTCAATAGGGTAGAGAGAGATGGGCAAAGAACACCAGGAGTGAACAACAAGACTATATGCTCTCAGCAACATCATTCAGCTACCTGATTCAAAGGTCATCCAGCTGCCCGATGACACCAAGCTGGCACATGAAGTAAACAGCACTGATAGAAGAAATTGCTGGAGGTGGATAACTACATTAATGACACTATTAAAAGCATGGCAGAAGGCCATGATAAAAAAAAGTAACAGACAAAATAAAGTGATTGATGATATAATGCCATATGATTGGATGGCACTGAATATGGTACTGTGAAACACATTAGCATTTTTTGAGCACTTGTGGTGTTTAAGATGTGGCTACATTTAAGCCCTGGGGACATCTAATTGCTGATGTTGACATACAGAAGATGAAAATCCAAAATTTCAAAGACAGAATTAGACTGGGAATGTGGAATATAAAAAGGATGAACATGGAAAAGCTCAGCATAGTGAAATATAAAATCAATCAACCACACATCGATGTCTTAGTATTAGCTAATTAAAATGGATTGGGATTGAACATTTTCAATCAGAAGATTGAACCATTTACCAACAAAGAGACAAGAAACCTATAATTAGAATAATTAAGTAATTAATTAGGGGGGTCTCTTAATATAATACCCAAATTTTTGCTCCAACCATTGATGAAAAAAAAAGTTTTATGCATAAATTTAATTTGAAATTGACTGAATATGCCAGCAAGATGTGCTGCTTGTAGTTGGAAAGTAGAATGCCAGAGTTAACAGTCGGACTAAATGGCCTAGGAAATAGAGATAAAGCAGAATGTCTTTTCAATTTCTGCCAAATCAATTATTTCTTGATTGCAAATGCGGTCTTTAAACAACCAAACGACACCACCATGAAATAGAAATCATATGACAAAGGTTTTTTGTAAGCCACCCAGATTATGTTAGATTGAGGTGGCTTATACATTTTATTAATAAATAAATCTGAGTGTTTACCTATCATTTTCAGGGAGAACATCAGAAATCCTGAAGTCCTGAATGTCAGTGAAGTTAAAGATGAATATGAAAATAGGATTGCTGAAGGTCAATAAACAGAAGAAAATCAACTAGATATCAGGAAAAAATAACCCATGGCAATTGCCGAGAAAAGGCAGCATCTTAGAGACAAGATAAAGAAGCTAAGAACAGTCCTTCTCCCATCTTCCAATGTGTTTGACTGCAAATCCCATTATCCCAACTTGACATATCAGAAGGAAAAAGCTAGCCAGCAGAAGACAAAAAAAAAATATAGCAAATACATAAATTGGCTCTGTTTAACCATTTTATTGCATTATTGTTGCTTATTAAAACACAACATGGAACAGATAGTAAAGAAATCTTCTGTCTAAACTGAACAAAAGATGGAATAAGCACTTTATCATTCTGTGTCTTTATGCTTGGTATCTGCTCAAAGGAAGCCTTGAAATGGTACACTCCTTCTCTCCACCCACTGGGAGAAAAAAAATAATGCACTTTGGTAATGTAAGATAAAGCCATCCCCGGAAAAGCTAAAAAATAAGGGAAATCTAATAATGCCATTTGCTCATAACACCCACTGTCACGGCTATAGTGCAGACACTTTTCCATTACATTGCCATATTTCAGGGGCTTATAACCAGGGCATGAAAAGATGATCTGAAAATTGAATCCAGAGCAGAGCTGTCTTTAGCTGCAACTTGTATATTACTCTCAGACCTAAAAGGCTGGATTTCCTGAATATAAAATATAGGTTGTAAACAAGATGTAGCAGCAACAGAGCAGGTGCATTGATATGATATTAAGTTAAGAGTTTCAGGAGCCTGGATAACCTTTTTTTTCATTTGTGGCCTTTTTTTCTTCCTTTTTTTTAATATCAGGACATTAAGAGAATGAAGCTGAGTAACCTTTGAAAATAATCTAAAATTTCATCCTGGTTCAAAAAAATCACTGTGTGGTGTGTTCTTAAACCCTAAATGAAAATCTGTGTGGTTTAAAAATAGGATATCTAAGCCATTTGGTTTCTCTGAAAGCCATTTCCCCAATATCATATTACAGTGTAACCTGGCCAAGAAATAAGACTCAGAGCAGGATAATGCAGACAAGATAGGTGTCATTGAATTCAATAAGAAAGGTCTTGACTATACAGAGCAAAGAATGAGGTATCAGAATGAATGAATAAACACAAGCTTCAAGCAAGTGGCTTTATTTAAGCTTGTTCTTATATGTGGCGTCTCTTCAGAAAAGAAGACCAGGACAACAAGCAAAAGGCTAGGATTTATCCTTTTATTCTTAACATTTAACTCTCAGCTTGCAGATAAAGCCAGAACAATGGTTGGATTGCAACCATATTTGTATTATCACCAACCTCAATCTGACATTTGAACCATAAGCGCCAAAAAATAAAAACGTTGTCAGAACTATGTCTGTAGTAGCTTCTTCCAGTGGCCAGGGAGGAAATACCAAAATATTGGAAAAGGGATTCAATTCCTATTTTTTCTCAATAGCTGCTATTTTTGAATATAGATAAGAACTAAGAAATAACCTGTCATTTCTTTTTCTGCACTTGTATGTATTAAGGGCTGCTATATAACTACATGTAACTGTTGTATAATTACTTAGAACCTGAAGGAAAAAGAGATAGGAAACTACAGCACAGAAGATCAATTTTTTGTCAACATTGTTTTCTATTTGATTTCTCAATTAAGCCACTTAGTTCCTAGTGTTCTAAATAAACAGGCATCAGTGCAGAACCAAGAATAAATCAATTTTCACAATACATTCTGTGAAGGTAGATACTTTTAGTTTGATCCAAGAATTTTAGAACTAGTGGGTGGAATGCTGCTGATATTATTGACTGATATAATTGCCAAAATATCAACACTGTGCAAAATTAGCAGCAGTGTTCTGTATTAATGAATGTTTGTGACATTGTTGAGCATAAGAATGAAAGAGAGATACGAATTTCTCCCATATGGTTTTATCAGGAGCTTTGTGACTTGGTAACCTTGGTAAGTGATTAGTAACCACTGGGGCTTGTGAGACAGAACTGCTATAAGAGCCAAGGAATCAGCCTAGATGGAGAGAATAGCATCCAACTTACCTTCTTTTTTAAAGGAATATCTCAGGACACACAATCTGCAGCTATTTAACAACTAAAATAGAAAATGGAAAAATAGCCTCTTGCATCAAAAAAGATGTATATTTTTGAAGAAGGGTGTTCTGAGACATTTTACATTTGAATACCTAGCCTTTTTGTTTGAATAATAATAAAGTTGACTGCTTCTTTTTAATTTAATAATAAAGTCTGTTTAAATATCAGTGGTTGATCTGTTTTTAATATAAGATTAAATGTGCTGGAGCAGGTCAAGAGGTCTTTAGATTCTGCCTTTTGCCTTCATGCATATTTACACGATAATTCAGGACTCTGAAAACAGAAAACATTCTATTTTGAATGCTTGATCTTTTTCCCTCCAGGTCTGTTAGTCATTAGGATACTGACTCCCATTTTCTTTATAGCAAACAATTATTCTTTGGCCTGTTGTTTATGTAGCTAGAATTTTTATTTTGAATCTAAAATATCAGTAATTGACATATTTGACAATTCTACATATTAATTATATGATGCACAAAAGAATTACCCTAATTAATTAAAGTGTTAAATGTAGCACTAATGTTCCCTCTCATCTGGTAGATGATTAAAATGCTTGCTGTGTGGCATTTTTGTGTATTTTACTCTTAATACCTCTTTTTTGTTTAATTCTGATTCTGAATATTCTGTTTTTTTTTTTTTTAAAATGTGCAGACAGTCCCCTTGTTAACAAAAAGGTCACTTCTGAATTTTGATTTTAAGCTGAATTTATATGTATGCCAGCATTCACGCTTACAAATGGAATGCCTATTACTAAAAATGGCTATTGGCATTGTCTTTTTTTCATGAACCACTGAAAACAGTCTGTATGTTAAAAATGCCTGGCTCCAGCAGTTCATGATAACCTTGTGTGGCGTCAATGGTTCATGAATTTGAGGAAGGAAAACTCCCTCCACCATTTTCAGTAATAGGCAACCTGTTAGGTGCTTTTGGTTTTAAAGGAACATACATAGATGGATGGGGTGTCCAAAAGTAAAGATAGTGACTGTGATTGCACAATTGAAATGACTCATGTTCAAAAAGATGGGTCTTTGATTTAGATATTTCTGCCAAACAAAGTAAACAAATAAAAATATAGGACCAACATTTAATAGTTTAAAATCTCTACATAGAGTGACTAATGCTACAATTATTTCTTCTGTTTCCAGATATTAAATGTAACCAAAATGTCATTACTGTGCACAAAAGATGAAGTAACAGCAAGTTTGGGGATCTTGATTATACCCTAATACATGCATACATGCAAATTGCTTTAATGAACATGCTAATTACATGAACAAAAGACCTGGCTTATCTTGCTAAAGCCAGTGCAGCAAGGGGTTCAGAAATTTCCCATTTTTCTGCTTGAATGATATTATTTATTCAGCTAAAGACAGATACCAGGATTTATTATTTGATTCCTATCCCACTTTTTTTCTCCCTGGTAAAACAGGCTATATACATATATCCCCTCATCCAATTTTGTCCCATATGAAAAAAGATGGGATGGGTTAGACAAAGAGAGAGTAACTGACCCAGGATCACCCAGATGATGTCTTAGTTGAGGAGGATGATAATACATTTTTTCTATGTTTTGAGTTCAAAACTTGAATTTCTGTCCCAAATTGGTTTTCATTTAACCCTCCCTTGACACAGAAAGGCTTAGCTGATCTTGAAAATCTGAAATCTATGAAGAAGCAGATTTCCTTAGTTCTTGATAGGACACCACTAGGAAATATAACAGGTGAAGGCAAGATTCAGTGGTTACAAAAACTTGTGGAAGAAAAGCAGTAGCAAATTACTTTCCCACTGTCTATAATAGGTCTGTCAAACTCACAGCCCGCAGGCCAGATACATCACATGCTGGCCACACCCATGCCCGGTTTAGCTAAGAGGAAAAAGTTGTGATATGTCACTAATGCTGCCATGATGATGCAAGTTTGATGTCTCTGGTCTACAACATTGGTAAGACTATATCAAGAACTGATCCCCACTCCACTCTATCCACAGCACCATCTTTAATTTTGAGATACACTATCTTATCTGACAATTTAGCATTTGGAAATTGAAATGTGTGAAGGTAAATTTTCTATAATAATTTTTAAAACAGAAATTTCTCAGTTGCTATCTCCAAGAATGAGATGACAATTGTGATTCAACTTTGAAGTGTTTCAAACACTTATCATTATGATTTGTTCCTCTTTTTTATGTTGTTATAAATTCACATATAATCCAATGTTCAACCCCAGCTTAATAATACATTTCCATAAATGACCTTATCTGGATCCTCGAACAGGAAGAATATAATAGCTATTAAAGAACAATCCATTTACTATCTTTTACTCTCAGCTTCTAAGCCCTGAAGACAAACTTGCATTAGCATACATTACAATAAAAGTCTTACTGATTTTCACATTCTGAACTGATACCAAGTTAATGATCAAGATGAAGGGAATAAAATTGCATTCAAATGGTTTTTACTTACATAATAGGGACTGATAATTTTTTTTGTTACACAATTCACTTGGAGAATTCTGGCTTGCATTATTTAGAACACAATATCTGAGGACTAAAATGGCATCTCATTAAAATGAATAGCTAATTCCACACATATTTATTTATTCCACAGATAAAACTTAGGACTTCTTTTTAAAACTTTATGAAACCTAAACTTTGATATTAATGCCAAAAAGTAAAGGAAAATGTCTATTTATGATAAACAAGAAATTTATAAATTCAGTCTAGTTCCATGTGTGAGGAAGACCTCAATATGTAGCATTTGTATTGTGTGTATTTTTCAGGCTGGATGAAATGATTTATAAATATTTCAGATTCTGAAGGTATATTGAATAGCCTAATGCTTGAAATCAGGTTATTATGCTAGAAAACATAAGCATCATTTTCACTGGGATTAACCTTCCTACAAGTCTGGAAGCAAAAGTAATTTTGTGGGGCAGATAATTGGGCATGTACCCCAGGGAACTAAGAAAGCTTAATTGTACAAATGTTTGTCTGAAGAGAGAAAGCAAATTGACTGAAAGATAAGGATCTGAAAGAAAGGTAGATAAAAAGGAAACATGGAAAGATAGAAGGGGGGACTTTCTTTTTCAGTTAAGTGTTGCTCAGATCATCTTACAATGTGGAAAGAATTTAGCAGTGATCATTAATCTGACCAAGATGTAGAAGTACATAGAATCATAGGGCTGGAAGAGACCTCAAGAGGTCTTCTAGTCCAATGTCCTATCTATTTTGGAAAATCTCCAGTGATGGAGCACCCATATCTCAAGGAGTCAAGCTATTCTATTAATTAAGTTTGCCGTTGATTCAGTTTCAAGAAGAAAAGTAGAATAAAGTAGACAATAAACTTTCAGGCTCTTATCTGAAGAGATAATACTTTGCAGAGACTTGGGGAAAAAAAAAACTAGTTTCCTGATCCTATTATTGAACTTTAGTGTGAAAGCAACAACATGTCTTTTCTGAATAAAAGTATTTTAACAGGGAACTGAACATAAACCAGCAGTGTTTATGTTTCAAGCAAATTGGTTGCATGAAAGACTAACACAGTTCTGAGTTTCATTAGAAAAAGCTATGAATTCCTTATCCTCCATTTCTCTGCTCTGATGAGACCATATGGTGAGATCAGAAAGGTATTGATAGGTCAGGCTATATTAAGAAATAGATAACCAAGATGTTGAACTATCCTGATAGGTGAAAATGCAAAAGTTCTGTAAACTCTAATATCAAAGAGCAAATGAAAAAAATGGACTAAAATAAATAACGACCAAATGAATGACGTCGGATAGAACAACCACCAACCTTAGAACTGACAATGAAGAATTAGTTATAAACACTTACAATATGGCCCTGAGGGGAACTAAATGCTTGTAAACATTAAAACTGGCAGGCTACAAGAAAGAGAAAGTTAGAAAAGGATTTTTTAATTGTTATTTTCCTTATTTTTATTTTTATTTCTGTTTCTGCTTTACATTTCTCTCTTTAATGTGCAAAAGCAACAATAAATAGCAATACAGTGGAGATCTCAATATCAATGATTAATTGATTAATTATTTTTCATTTTTTTATCAATTCGACACTTGGATTTAGATATAAAAACGAAGCAACTTTTTGCATATAAACATTAATATTTTAGAAATGGTTTAGAAATTATAGTAGATCTTTTTTAATTTTTAAAGCTTTAAGTTATCTATTAATAATTTCTAGTCAACTTAGCATAAATCCACTGCATTCAAATAGAACAATGTACTCATTCTTGTTTTAAAATAATATTGCTTGTATTTTATAATGCAAAATATTTTTAAAAAATGCAATACATATAATTATATTTTTCCATATATTTCTATTTTGAATGCACAGCATAGATTAACACCAATTATTTATATGTTTCTATATTTTCCTGTCCATATATTTTACTTATATGTCTCAATCACTGAAGGAATTCTAAATAGAGTAACGCTATGTGTGTTGATATTTATGTTTAGATTCATTATACATACACACAAAGAAGTCTTCCAAATATCTTCAATCAATCTATAACCAACCCACATATTTTAAACCATACAAGTTAATCTGTCTCATGCACAATATAAATTAAGGCAGGGACTTTTATAAACAAAGAATATGAGATGAAAAACAAAAATGCACAAGAGAAATGAAGGGAGAGGTGGCAAGAATAAAAATCCTTGAAATTCTCTGGTATTTCTTCATTTTTCTTCTTGCCACCTTCAAGTGCCTTTCATAAAAATATGACCACACCACATTTCAACGTATTTTCCCCCTAGAGGGCTATTATTTCCATATAATTAATACATGCATAAGAACTAACCATGGTTACTGTACACCTTTTAATATGAGAACCATTTGGGAATTTTACTTTAAAAAGCCTATATAATATTTCAATATTTGAATAGAAAGAAAATGTATTGTTACATACATGCCCAGTATGTAGTTGAGAAATTGTTCAAAATGCAAATATAGTTGGCTGAACTCTTATTGTTTAACAGCTTTTCCATTAAATTTAACTTTAAAATCCCTGCCAAGAAATGTAATGTTAAAGGGAGCCTGCAGTCTTGTAGTGCCACCTACATTTAAAAAGTAGGTATGTCACTATTTCCATTTCATTCATTCATGGAATCCAACTGTAGATAATTTATGCAGTAAGATAGATTGATGCATCCCAAGAATGGAACAGTTCAAAAGATTTATTATGCAGCCTAATACTTTAGTCCTACAATTTATTCATACTAAGTTTAAGGGAAATTATTCCTTACTAAAAAGTACAACCTTTATAATATATTCTGCAGGGGGGAGGGAGAACTTCTAGCACCACACCTCAAGTTGTAAGATATATACAGTCCTCTTTTTAAAGTAATAGAATGATTTCTAAGAGAATGGTGTCAAGGTGCCATGATATAGCCACCCTACTGCTATTATTAAGCATATGGAAAAACCATGTTTAGGTCATTCTCTTAGGTTACATGATGAAAAAAGGTGGGAAAGGCATGATCTGGTATTGATTTGATATGTTTTTGCTATGGATGTTCCATTTGAATGAATATAGGTTTTTTTAAAAACATTTTTATATTATAGAATAAAATACAAAGGCAAATAGTAAAACACAGTGGGGAGGAAAGGGGGAAAGACAAGTAAGGAGGAGAGGAAAAAAAGAAAAAAAGTGTTGAATTCTGACTTTTTCTGTTGCAATTAGAATAAAGCATCCTACTATATCCATAATAATATAAACTAGCCATTTCTATAATAACAAATCAATCTAATCAGTAAAACCAGGTGTGGGATTCAAGTTTTTTAATAACCGGTTCTGTGGGTATGGCTTAGTTGGTGGGTGTGGCTTGGTGGTCATGTGACTGGCTGGGCATGGTCAACTCAACATCACTCACATCAAAGCACGCATCTCCTCACCTGGCCTCTCATGATTGTGGGGATGCTGCAACATCGTAAGTGTGAAAAACAGTCATAAGTCACTTTTTTCAATGCCATTGTAACTTTGAATGGTCACTCCACACAAGCAAAGTACCAGCAAAGGAAGAAGAAAAAAACCCAGACAGGAGTTCCTGTCAAGTTCCAATGACAGGAAGTCTAGTCTTGCCAAGAATGTAATAAGGGTTAACAGAGAGGCAGTTTCTGTAAGCAACACCAGAATGTTTCCTTCCTGCCTTCCTTACAGGATTAGGCCAGTAATTTCTTCTAACAACTGGTTCTCTGAACTGCTTAGAATGTTAACAACCGGTTCTAGCGAATAGGTGCGAATCTATAGAAATCCACCCCTGAGTAAAACCCAAAGTTCAGAATCAAAGTTTCATTTTTTTTCTACCTCAAGCACAAAGTCCAGAAGTGGTCTCCATATATCAACAAAAGAACTTATATTCCTTTCTTTGATCAAAATAATAAATTTAGCCATCTCTGTCAACTCCAACTTCTGTAGCCATTTGTTGATGGGAATCAAAATGTCCTTCCATTTTTGCGCATGCAGAAGTCTTGCTGCCATCAACATATACAAGATCAAAGTTCCAAATTGTTTTTTTCCCCTGACATTAAACATTACATTAAACTCCAAAGAAAACTTTCGTCTTTATTTTCATTTTAAGAATTTGCTGTATCAAAATATGAATCTTACTGAGTGAACATAGATTTGACTTTCCCATTATTATTAAAAATACATAAGCATTGAAAGTGATACTTATGTATACTTTTAAGACATTTTGTCAGTGCTCTGATACTGGAACTGACTTTACTCATCAACATATTGTATCCACCTACACTACACAGAGAGCTGTTATTTTCCCATAAATACTTTTCAAGCAGCCAGGCAGCATGTGTCATAGTACCATAGAAACTTTCATCACTCTGAAAGGCATCAGAACAACAGAATAATTGGCTTTAATGGTGACCTCAGATGAACTAGACTTTGATTTCCATATTTTATAACTGAGAACTTCTCACTTTACTCATTACCAAAATGTTTTCAGATGCAGTACTAGTAGTAAAGATTGTTAATCATATTCGTTATGATTTTTTTATTATGAAAATGAAAAATGTAATTAACAGTTTTCCAAGCTAGAATGTATTTTTCATAAGCAGAACCACCTGCACCCCTTCACACACACACCCCAAATTAATGAAGCTGAGTTTTGTGTTTAAAATTTACAATTACAATCTAGGAAGCATGTCTCAGATTAGTTGCTTTATTGCAGACCAGACAGAAGCCAAATATGTAGAAAATCTTCCTTTGACAGGACACAGAAATCAAACACTATATATGCATCTATTCCAGAGTTTGGTATTCAGCAGGTTCTGACCAGTTCTGGAGAACTGGTAGTGGAAATTTTGAGTAGTTCAGAGAACCCGCATATACCACCTCGACTGGAGATTTTACAGTATCCTTCCCCTGCCATGCCCACCAAGCCATGGCCACAGAACTGGTAGTAAAAAAAATTGAATCCCATCTCTGGTCCAAGCTCTCTGAACTTGGTTGTTTTTATGCAGACATTTCAAATTAAATAACATCGTCAGTGCTGGTCCTATTCCAGGGTTTAAATTCTAAGCTTTGTTCTTCTGCTTTTTTTTGAATAAACAAAGAATTACTTTTCTCCCTTTCAAGAGTCATAATTTAGTGTTCACTGGGCAATTCTTTTTAGCCTACAAATTGCTAGTTTGGTTTTTACCATGTAGGATTCCATTTTTCATTCAAAGGGTTATCTTGCTGTTTTATTTATATTTCCATTTTAATGTATTTGCTTTAAGGCTTCATTATTTGTGAAATTCCTATATTCATTTTAAATGAAGAGAAACAAGTCTTGTATCCATGTTATATGCCACACGTTGAACAACTTACTTACTTCAAATTATACATATGGGATTACAGCTTCATAAGAATTGCACAAAAATGTATAATTTCTTTGGAATTTAGAAAGCTTTACATTGTAAGTGTGGTGTTCAAAGAAGGACATCTGTTACAATCCCACTCATTTCACTGTCAACATTTCTGTGTTGACAGAGGATATTTGATGTCAGAGACTAAGTCCTAATGATCTATCGAACAGGGAACTATACCTATGATTGGGTTTTCGGTTATATAGGGTACTGCAGCTATATTTGGTCCACATGGAGAAATGGTGACAGATAAAAGGAAGATAGGACATGTCCCAAAATACCCCTATTCTTAGAGGTTTGAAATACTGCTTACTTAAGACCTGAATCACTGAATCTCTTCTAGGCTAGTAGAAGGTCTGAAAATTGTCAAATCTATGAGAAGCTAATGTAGAACAACATAAAATTATATGGAGAAAGCATATCTTTGCCCTGCTTAGCAAGATAGAGTTTTCCAATAGCCTGCTATTATGCAGGTTCAAATACAGGCTAGATTTTTTACTGTATTTTTCCCTTCCCTAAAGTATATATCTATATAAAAGGGATGCAACATGTTTAATCTGTTCTTTAACAGGTGTAGCCTCTTCACAGGTGTTCATTAAATTGGATTGCATTGTAATCCTCTTATTCATTAAATAGGCAGCTTTCAAACTAAGAGGACCCAGGGCTGCCAGGCTTTTTAGCATTTCAACAAACCACATACATTAAATAGAAAAATGTCCCCAGTTGTATTCAAGACCACACATACACTTCCTATAATATTTGTCCACTGAGTGGCTTTCAGAAGCTCCCTTTTTGTTTGAGGTTTCAGAGGAAAATGCCAGATGTAGAAACCATCTAATTTAGCTATTTTCAATTGCTAGATACAGCAAGCTGCCTCACACAGACAAACAAGATGAAAGCGTAGCACTCTGTAATTTGAGGGAGTTAGAAAGTATTTTTACTATAGTTAATGCTGTGCAAGCATCCCAAGTGTTGGATATTAAAGGCATGTTTGATAACTAACATTTTAGGAGTTTGTTTAAATTATAACGTCTCTTTCACCAATTAAAATGAATAAAAAAAATGCATGAAAAATATAGTCCAGAATTAAAATCCTATTAACCTTATAAAGTTGCTAAACATATGTTACAATATGAAATCTACTATCATCCACATCCGGAATGCATTTTATTTGAAAGTAAACTAGGTTAAGTTCAAAGAGCATTGCTTCCAAGTAACTTGTGGCATTTATTTTCCAAGTCTCACTTCATTTATACAAAAAGCAATAAAAGCAATAAAAACACCATAGCAAACTCTTCTAGAACTTTCAGAAACATCCAAGATACTAAATCATCTTTATGAAGAAAGTAGATAAGATTAGAAGTGTGATCAGAACTAAGTTTTCGGTGACTTGAATAAATAAAATAAATGTAAATGTAGCACATATATATATATATAGGGGATGCAGTGGCTCAGTGGCTAAGACACTGAGATTATTGATCAGAAAATTTGACAGTTTGGCGGTTCGAATCCCTAGTGAGCTCCCATTACTTGTCGCAGCTTCTGCCAACCTAGCAATTCGAAAGCATGTAAAAATACAAGTAGAAAAATAGGGACCACTTTGGTGGGAAGCTAACAGCATTCCATGTGCCTTCGGTGTTCATGCCAGCCACATTACCATGGAGATGTCTTCAGACAGTGCTGGCTCTTCAGCTTTTTAATGGAGGTGAGCACCACCCCCTAGAGCCAGAAACTACTAACACATATGTGCAAGGGTAACTTTTACCTTTATCTAGCACATACATTGCTTGTTTATGTAATTTGGTATTTTTCTTCTATACATGGATGGCTGGAGAATAATTTTAGTTTATTTAGCATTAAATTACCTTGGTTCTGTTCCATCCAGCAGCTTATAAATCAATTGTCTTTGTGCAGTGATTTTTGCTATAGGAATTTACAATTGGTGTAAAACTGCTCTATATATGAAGACAGTTTGGGTAGCTTGCTGGGAGGTTTTACCAATCTTGTCCAATTTTATTGAACACTGACTATTATATATATCATATGGAGGCATACTACTTTAGTACTATTGGCATTCCTATGATTTATCACTATTTTAACACAACTAATAAAGCCTGCCTTGTGAAATCTCAGAGTTATTCACACTCAAAAATAAATCTGTTTTTTATTTTTAAAAGTCAACACTATTCCACACAGAATGACTAAAGGATGAACCTCTTGTTTTCTCTATATCCTATCAAGATTTATGTATACCAGGCATTGTTATAATGTAAATCTTTTTTCCCCCTTACATTCAATTCTGTCCAATTTTTAGATACTGCCTGGTCATGTTCCTGCAGTTTTCTTGGCCAATTTTTTTCAGCAGTAGTTTGCCATTGCCTCTTTCCTAGGACTGAAAGAAAATGACTGGTCCAATGACTGACTTCGTTTCTGAAGCAGTTCTAAAATTCAGAGTCTTCTGGTTTCTAAACTGATGCCTCAACCACTAGACAAAACTGACTCTCAAATCCCATGTTACTATATTATTGTTGTCATTGTTCTTTTGGTATACAGAGTTATCATCACAAACATGCAGAACTGCCAAATTATAAACTTTTCACTGAGAAATTTGAACTCAAATTAGGACCAGTTAGAGATGTCCCTCTTATCTTAAGGAATTACAAGCTGCTTTGGTTTGTTTCATCCATGGTGGGCTCTTACATACATCAATACGGCATTTTTAAATTAATTATTCAAAATTGCCACTATGTCTTACCCTAGAATATTTTATTAAAAATGAGTGTTATGGACGTTGATCAATATTTCTCACTCATGATGATAATACTTATACAGTTCCAAAAGTTCTTCCAGCAGTCTGTCAATTTATACTGTATACTGTGCAATTTTGCAACTGGGCACCAGAGGGCAGGCTTCCTCTACATTACCAATTTCCTTCATGAATTAGTAAACATAACCTTACCTGAGATAGAAGTCTGAAAAACAATTTTACAGAACAGACAAAACTTTTGTGAAATAGAGGCCTCTTATCAGATGCCTAAATTGTTCTTCTCCAAGATACAAGATATGCACAATGTTTACATGTGAGTATATCTCTAGTTCACAGAAATGTACGCCACATAAATATACAAGTCTTGATAATACCATAACAATGCTAATACTTTCCAAACTGAATAAAGACTTTAATGCATACTAAAATCAAATACTGTTACTTAAATCAAAAAAATGGTTCATGATTTCCCAGCAATAAGCAAGTAAGGTGTGTGTGTGTGCGCACGCGCAAATCTTTTTATTAGTTTATTTATTTGGTGTTCATCTAGTAAGAAATGAGGGTTACTTAGTCCTAATTGTCTGTAAAAATAAATGCATCCCCTTGAAAAATGAAAATAACTTGGTCATCTTGTCTGACTGGAAAATGATTAGCTTGGCAATGTTTATAACTTTTAAAATGATTAATAAAATTAACAGAGCAGTTCCTTTTTTCACTTTTCACAATGAAAATGAATCAGGAGCATTATTTTTTTGGTCTACATGTCTTGATCCTTCTTTGTCAGTTTTCCTAGTTTTCTCCAAGACTGTTGGTTTCCACCACTAATTTCATAAATTCAATCAAAATGAATGGAAGCATTTGAAGAAGCCAAGACCTGTCCATTCCATATAGAAGCATTACAATTGAGGATGTAAAAAAACTCTATGACAAATTCTGAATTTGGAATAGAAACACAGTTTGAGTGTTTAGTTCTTGCTAAATTTTACACAAACCAAGGTTTACCTTCTCTTTTACTGGCACTTTTCTGTCTTCTGCACAGAGGTGGATTTATAAGCTGTACAGATGCAGATAGATAACTCAACATGACGTCCATAACGAAGTACATTTATTGGTTCATCAGGTATCCTCATAGCTCACATTTGTAATGAAGTTCTTCTTTAACGACCAATCCTTTGCATATCTGCCTCGTAGTAAAAGATGGTTCTCTCCTGACCCATCTCATAGTGATAGAAAGCAGCTGCCATGAGTTAGTGAATTCAGGCAAAAGGGAGGAAAACTCCTCCTACCCATCGGGGGTCAATTTAGTGACCAATCAGGATTACAGATGTGGTCACATGATATGGACTACATTTCCCAGGATACCTTAACTACATTTACCATGATGCATTCCCTTAAGGGGATAGCTCATAATTCCTAAGTAACTATCCAATTCCCATAGACTGGCTGGGACAGCACAGGCACAAAGTGTTTAAGTAGTCATTATTCAGTAGGTAAGTAAGCATTTCCATAGAGGAAAGCAAACTCTTAGAAAATACTTGATTACTATAACCAAAAAATGGAGACATTTGAGTAAAACTATTGTTAAATGAACAATGCGTCAAAGATTCGTTCCAATTGTATTAATCAGACAGTGCTAAAATTCCATAGTCTAAAGTATCATTGATCAAAAGAAAGATGTATACTACTTTTCTAATATTTTATAGTAGTAAGATTGGTAACTAACATGAATTGAATTATTGACTTGCAATAAGGGGAAATATAAACCATATCTGCAGTAAAATTAATTGCCAAATATTGTAAATTTTCCATTTTTTAAAAATTATGTAATCAAAATTAATAATAAAAATGAAATTGCCACTGAAGAAGGTAATATATGCAAATTTTAGTTCAATTCCTTTTAGACAACCTAGAAAGTTTTTCATTGATATGATAATTTTTACAGGAGTGCAGTACCATTCTGACTATATATATGAAAATAACATACAGAGAAGCTTCCCTTCAGATGTTGTGGGTGCTCCATCACTGGAGGTTTTTAAGAAGAGATTGGACAGCCATTTGTCTGAAATTATATGAGGTCTCCTGCTTGAGCAGAGGGTTGGATTAGAAGACCTCTAAGGTCCCTTCCAGCCCTATTCTAACTCAAGAGCCGATTAATTTCTGTACACACATGAACTTTCTGTAGGTGAGAGATTTTTGATTGATTGGTTGATGGATGGATGTGGAGTCTATCTGGCTTTTCTATATAAAATTCATCACATCAGAGAAATATTCTAAAAATAAAATATCTAAAATGTCTAAGCTATTCAATCAGTTACAATTGTTAGGGAAAAAATAAATATCTGAGGAATTCTTCCCAGATACAAGTTGTTTCAGAAAGTAAATGGGTATCTTAGGCCTCTGTATGTTTTACAAACAAATTGCTATATGGCCAATAGGTGGCACACTTATAAAAAGATTACCGGCAAAACATTTAGCATGCCAAAAAAAAAAAAAAATCTGCAATATTGCATCGGATTATATGCTGTTATGGTAAGTACAAAGCCCCTTATTCATCTAATTAATTTATCTTTATCTGCTCCTAGAGCAAGTGATAAAATAGCAGAAGAATGACATTTTTAAAAACACTAATGAAATGTCAGCAATAAAACAGAATGAATGAAAAGGCATGGAACAAAAGGCATCCTGAAGTACATTCATAGCTTGCTTTCAATTTTTATTTCCCCTTTTGATAATACACTTTAAAAATGTGGCATATGGAAACAAAATAAGTATCGAAGAAAATGAAAAACAGAAGTATAAGCAGAATATTTTATATGAAAAAAATCAGCAATTAAGGTACTCTTTAAGTTTGAAAGTGGCAGTATCTGGATTATTTTGGGAAAGCTCAGATGATAAATAGGGTCAAATAGGTTTACATTTATAGGGAAGTGAATTTCAAGGCTGCATGCTAAATGGAGAAATTTAAAAAAATATTCCAGAAGAAAGCATTTTCAAATTATTTGTACACTGTTTTCAACACAACTGCATGGGGTTTTCCAAGAAAATCCCCTTTACTTGAGGATATAGATTTTTTTCCTTCTATTTTTTCTTCAAGCATGAAACAGAGGCCAAATGGCCATATTATCCCTACCCTTGGATTGGCACTATCTATAACTTAATATATCTTAAGATAAAAAAATGTTAACTTTAGAATGGATCACAAAGAGGGGCACCTCAGTGCAATGCAAAGGAATAGAAGAAAGATCATTAGATTCTATTTGCATCTTTGAGCTTTTCAGTTTGACAGCCTTCAGCCATTATGTGTGTGATGACAATTAGTGTTTGAATGTTAAAGTGTATTAAAAGGATTTTCCCCACTTTTCTTTCTTTCACTGGTAATTTCAATCAATAATCACAGATACTTTGTGAAACAGGTTCAAGGCCTGTTTTCATCTCATGGGGGGTGGGGGACTTCTTGCTTTCAGAAAATGCATAAAAATTAGGAGTTGACAGTCAATCACTCATACTAAACTTTTCTAAGCCTATGAATTTTTGGAACTGTTCCCTGAAACCGTTCCCTAAAAAGTGTTTTGAAAGGTGCTTTGACTTTCTAGAAAGAAACCAGGGCAGCAAATCCACTGGAATGTTGTTTATGTCACTTGTGCTTGAAATGTTCTACTTGAAAAAGCCAATTATATGCCATTGTATAAATACTTTTTTTATAATATATATATTTTCAAAATCGGATTAGTGAGAATGGGGTTTTTTTACATTTAATTATGACAGCAAATATTCTCCATTTAACTATAGTAATAAACTCTCCATATATCTACCTTCTGACAAGATTTATTTGTTTGTTTGTTTGTTTGTCAAACATGTACAAGAAAACAAGTATAAGTATGAACATAAACAGAAACAAAGGAAGTAAATTCAGATAAACGGGAACAATAAGACAGGGACAGTAGGCACGCTGATGTGCTTTGCAAACAACAACAACAACAACAACAACAACAACAACAACAACAACAACAACAACAATAATAATAATAATAATAATAATAATAATAATAATAATAATATAGAAATAAAAATAAAAATAATGTAAGAAACCTTACACTAAGGTTTTTTTGGAGTTGAAAATCAAGAGCCTGCTACCAGATGCAAGCAACTTGAAGAATTTGCAGGAGAAAAAGCTGAAGAACAGCAAGATCAAGAAACATCTGATAAAAAATTACGGGCTCAGCACAAGAAAAATTGATGAAGCATTGGAAATTGTGAAGCAGCAGACAACAGCAACCGCAAGAAAAATTAAAAGATATGAAGCCAGAGTCATCCAGTAAAAACAAAATCAATTGTTCCAATCAGACCAAAGATGGTTTTATCAGAGTCTGAATCAGATGGGAGATACGAAAATTGAAAAACCTGAAAAAATGGCAACTACTCAGTTTTGGAAAGACCAGTGGGAGACTGAGAAATGTTACAACAAAAATGATGGGTGGATCAGAGACTTCGAGATGAAATTCTCCAAGAACAAAATGGACCAACTGGAAATAATTACTGAAATGATAAGCAACAGAGTGAAAAAAGTCAGGAACCAGACATTTCCTGGCAATGATCAACTGCATGGCTTTTGGTTCAAATACCAGCCTACACAAAAAAATGGCCAAACAATTCAATGAGATGCTGAAGAAAGGAAACATCAGCGAATGGTTAACAGCTGGGAAAACCTACCTGATACAGAAGGATCCCAGCAAAAGGGGCAACACCTGCAAATGACAGGCCAATAACGTGTCTGACAACCATGTTCAAGCTGCTGACCGGCTTCATAGCTGACAGGATCCAGGACTACCTAGAAGCAAATAACATCTTGCCAGTAGAGCAGAAAGGAAAGAAATGGGAAGCAGAGGCACAAAGGATCAGCTCCTGATCAACAAAATGATTCTAGAGAACTGCAAAAGCCAAAAAACAAATCTACATACAATTTGGATTGACTACAAGAAAGCATTTGATTCACTACCACTCAGCTGGATCAGCAAGTGCCTGGATGTCATTGGAATATGCAAGTGCATTGGTACTTTCACTGCAAATGCGATGAAGCACTGGAAAACAGAACTGTTTATTGGAAGTGAAAGCTACAGACTGGTCAACATCAAAAGAGGGATTTTCCAGAGTGATTCTTTGTCACTTCTGCTGTTCATCATTGCTATGAGCCCCCGTCAACAAGTTTACAGAAAACTAACCTGGGTTATCAAACTGCTAAAAATTCACAGAAAATATCTCACCTGCTGTACATGGATGATCTGAAGTTATATGGAAAATCAGAAATTGAAATCTAGTCACTGACCAATACAGTTTGAATTATCAGCACTGACATCAGCCTGGGCAAATGCGCCACAGTGGCACTGAAGAAAGGGAAGATTGTAAAAAGTGATGGAATCTAAATGCCCAATGGACAAACCATCAAGTGCCACCAACACAAAGCCTACAAATACCTGAGCTGGACAATATCAAGCATGGGCAAGTGAAAAATGTGGTCAGCAAAGAATACACACAAAGGGTCAGAAAACTTCTAAAAAGCAAACTGAATGGCGGTAAGACCATCCAGGCTATCAATATATATACTGCTGGGATCATAAACTGGACACAGGCAGAGCTGGACAGCCTGGATAGGAAAATGAGAAAACTGATGTCCATACAGTATGTGCTGCACCCGCTTAGTGACGTTTAACAGGCTATATTTGCCCAGAAAAGCAGGCAGCAGAGAACTTTTGCAAGTGAAGCAGACAGCCGAAGAAGAGATATATGCTCTGGCAGATTATGTGAAAGACAGTGTTGAACCAGCTTTTATGGAAGTCAACAATAAGAAGCTGCTCAAAGTGCAGCAAACCAAGGATCAATATAGAAAAACAGTAATGCAAACTCAGGCTGACAGCTGGTGTAACAAAGCACTGCATGGACAGTTCCTTGAAAAGATCCAAGGAAAAGTAGATAAGGAAAAGACCTGGTTATGGCTGACTAATGGAACACTGAAGAAAGAGACAGAAGGCCTGATTCTTGCAGCCCAAGAACAAGCCATCAGAATGAATGCAATCAAAGCCAGAATAGAAATTCTGCTGACCCCAAATGCAGACTCTGCAAAGAAGCAGATGAAACCATCGATCACATACTGAGCTGTTGTAAGACAATCACTCAGACTGACCACAAACAACGTCACAACACAGTCGCTCAAATGGTCCACTGGAACTTGCGTCACAACTACCATCTGCCTTTAGCAAAGAACTGGTGGGATCAATAAGCCTGAAAAAGTGGTTGAAAATGAGTATGAAAAACCACTGTGGGACTTCCGAATACAGACTGATAAAGTTTTGTAACACAACACCCCAGATATCATGATTGTGGAGGGGGGAAAAAGTGTGGATTGACAACATTGCCATACCTGGTGACAGCAGAATCAATGAGAAACAACTTGAAAAAAACACCAGATATCAGGACTTGAAAATCGAACTGCAGAGACTTTGGCATAAACCAGTGCAGGTAGTTCTAGTGGTACCTAGGCAAGCACTTAAAAACAATTGGCGCTGACAAAAATCACCATTGGTCAGCTGCAGAAGGCCACCTTACTGGGATCTGTTTGCATAATATGCCGATACATCACTCAGTCCTAAACGCTTGAGAAGTGTTCAACTGGTGATTTGTGATTCAAAACCTAGCATAGTTATCTCGTTTGCTGTGAACGTTGTTTTTTGTGTATAAAAAATAATGTAAGAAACCTTTCTTACAAGATTACAATATTGGTTGGAATCAAAGCTACAAGCCAGCAAAGCCAGTCTTCAAAAGCAAAAAGCCCTCTGGATCAGGCCAATGGCTCATCTAGCAGTAGAAAGCCAGATACCACGGGGAAGTGAACAAATAGGATACCAGTGCAAATGCACACACTAAACTAAACTAAATTAAACTAAGCTTAATTGAAATAAACTAAAGTGAACTGGACTGAATGAAACTATGAAACAAAATAAAATAAAGTACAGAGGTGGAATTGGTAAGCACCATCAAGATTCTGGGTGTGCAGCCTAATAAGTAGGCTAGTTTGGTCTCTCAACACTTTTTATAGAGAGACAATCGAGAACATCCTATCATATTGCATTACTGTCTGGTTTGGAAGCATTATTGCTTCAGACAGGAAGGCAGTGCTGAGAGTGGTGACGGTAGCAGAAAAGATTATTGGTAGTTCATTTCCTTCTATCCAGAACATAGCATATAAATGATGCTTGAGCTGGGACACCACACATTCTCTTCACAACCTACTTCCCTTGTTACCTTCTGGGAGGAGGCTTCATGGTATCCAAAGCAGAACAGTAGATTCAGTCACAGTTTTGTTCCATATAGCATCAACTTTGTGAACTCTCAAGTTTCCTGTCTCTACTATGTAGTGTGTGTGTGTGTGTGTGTATGTGCCAATGTGCTCACAGTAAAAAATGACAAAAAATGACAAGATCTATCTGTCTGTCTGTCTGTCTATCTATCTATCTATCTATCTATCTATCTATCTATCTATCTATCTATCTATCTATCTATCATGGTTCCTTTTTATCAAAGTAGAATCTCATTGCATTTTGCTTCAATGGATAACCAAGCTCACATATTGTGAGAATGGCAAAAACCTTTCGTTCTGACTACATTTTCTATGCTGTACAAGAATATATCTCTGTCATATACCTCCTTTTCATAAATTAGAATGTCCAAAATGCTGCAGTCATTTACTGAATTAGAACTATTCTAGGTATGATGAACAGCTTTCAAATAACCTTTTGGGGTGTCACAACAATTATACATAATAGTCAAATGGTGACAACTTCATTTTAAATCTTCAACCATATTAACTTAGAATTTTGGGAGTTATACTCTTGATATGGATAGTTTGGGAGGTCTCTAAATGGTGCCATATGTGTGGCCTTTCTCATCTGATCCAATTATAACCTGGAATTTCACCAGGCTGAGTATTGCTGTGTTATTTATGAGCTCCAATTACTGTCAGTTTTAGGAGTGTCAAACATGATGTTTGCTCATCCTTCTTTGAAGTAGGATTTGACCTTCAATTCTTCAATATCTCTTTTCTCTAAAACTTGAGTAAGCCACATCCATTCATGAAGAAGTGAGGGAGATAAGTAAAGTGGTACAATATTTACTGCTCAGGAAATCCAATCCATTCTAGTCCTGTTACAAATAGCAGCAATTTCATAAGGAACTAGAAAGTGCAATGGGGGAATGTGTCCACAGATGAGTCATTGCCAAAACTAAAGGGATGTCTTGAGCTTCTGCCTTACTGACAGGCAAATTATTCTACAATTGTTTGTGATATCAGGATGTATGTGTTTGCACTGGAAGATGAAGGGCTGTGCCTCAGTTGCTTCTCAACAATCTTACCTTTGAACATTTTTTGTAGATTCAGTGCAAGCAAGTTAGGTCCTTTTCTTATTTGTTATTTTATTTTTTCCGGTGGGGCAGCAGCTATACGTGGAATACTGTACTTGAAATGAACAGATGGATCAATATTTTTGATTCAAGGTTGTAAAATCAATTACTTAAAATATAATCATAATTTGATATATATATTTAACAGCTATGACAGATCAAGAACCACAAAGCTGATATCATCTGACAATATTTCTAATATTTATATTTTTCAACAGTGGCAATTCACACATCCAGAGATTAAATGGTGACTGCTATATAATGAAATGATTCTGAAAACCCTTTGAATTGTACAAATGCAACTGTAAATATAAAAGCAACTGAGGCAGAATATAATTGTAACTTTCAGAAGTAGAATAACTTAATCAAAGAAAGACATTTATAGTTTTTTTAATATTCTTAACGTGATATCAAAAATATATGCTGAGTCTTTGTTTAAAGGATAAGTAATTATAATTGTAATTTTAGAAATGTTTGGGGGAGTTGAGGAGGAATACAGCTGATTATCTGTAGGTTATCTGTCTCTTTTATTTCTGACATATAAACAATATGTAATCTGATTTTCAATGAAGTAATTATTTAGCAAGTGTGAATAAATGGCAGGTTGTGACAAACAAAACAAGATGCCACACCTGAATAAGCTAGTTTTACCAGAACTATTATCTGTAAGTATATGCTGAAATGATTATTTATGTGAAAGATAAAACCACCTGCTCCGAAAGTACATTGTAGAAACATGTTCTTCTTTTTTTTCGTACCATGAACAGATTGTGTAATTACTTTCAGTTATATATTTCTGAAAAAGATGGGTGAGACCTCAGGGTTAGGACATTTGTGCGTAGGTTGAAAGACTGACATCTTAATTGAACTCTTCCCACCTCATGAGAGGCTCGGTACATTATTAACTCCAATAAGCATGGAAACTCAGATTGCTATTATTTCAGTCACTTCTCTGTGAAAAGCAGTTATAAATAATTTCTCAATATTTAAATTACTGTTTATAAATAAAAAATGAGCAAGCTACATGCAGAAGTGTTTCTCTGTCCAAAAGGTCATTTTTAACAAGTACAGTGGCCTCTCATTTTTCATTTCGTTGCCAAAGTGTGAGTCTACAAACTACACTTGGAAGAGTTTCTTGTCTGTGCCAGATTGACAGCTTATACTACATAGCAGCATTTGATTATGTGAAGGAGGAACAGTAGAGCAAATCCTCATATGTTTCACAAATCTGAGTCACTTGAATGCTGAAGATGGGGTTTCATCCAAATTTATTTTTAAGGGCTATGGTAACCCTTGATCAGTGAAGGGATTCAAATAATTTAACAACAGGTTCTCCCAGAGTCAGGTTGGCTGTCGTGAGAGGCATGGTTCATCCCCGCCCTCAAGTTCTGCTGCACATGTAGGACAAACTTCCCGCTATCAAAATGGATCCTGGAAGCTGCACTGCAATGGAGAAACAGGAAATGGAGTGGCCAGCAACCAGGAAGGAGGAGGAGCAGGGAGAAGAAAGAAGGACTGTAGCCTTCCCCTTCTCTGGCACTGGCTGCTCTGTTACCCATTTCTCCACTGCAATGCACTGCAGCACCCAGGATCCATTTTGATAGTGGAGGAGGGGTAATTTAACAACTGGTTCACTTGAACCAGTGTAAACCGGCTGAATCATGCCATTGCCCTTGATCCAACATGTGCATGTATTTAGTAATTGCATACTGTATGTGTTTGTGCATCACTTTAGATGATTAAATATACTTTATGAGAGGTAAAATGTCATGGTTAGTTACACTGGGAGAAGACTGACATTCATAAGGTAAGTGCTTCTGCAATTCCTCCTTTGGTTAGACTCAAAGTTGGTTAACTTTGGCAGAATTCAAATGCTATTCACAATCTAATTATCCCAATTTATAAACAAGTTGCTTCCCTATAATATTGTGGAGCTAATAGTATGAAACAAAAATCACTTCTAGCTGCCATTTGGCCATTTGGCCTACGCAGAAATGAGTTCTAGTTGATTGATTGATTGATATGATTAACAATTGATTATGTGCCACTAATTCTTCCTTCTGCTTAAATCCAATACTTGAGTAAAATTTTGAGCAACCAACTTTTGTCATGGAATTATGGCATTGGACAGGGAGTTGGATTAGATCTTACATTTTATAATTTTATTAAGTCTGTGAATCAGCGCAAAGTGATTTAAAATATAAATTTTGAAGTGTTGTTTGGGAAACAACTGTAAAAAGACAATAGTCCCTTCTGATGTGTTGTGAATATGCAAGTTGTATATTCCTTCAAGTTGAATTCAGGATCTAGTAACTACAGATGCAAGCCATATACTTTTTCTTGCAGCAATGTGAAAGTGGTTTAACATGGTGTCTTCTGGGATAATTCATATGGGATATAATTCTCTGGTATTCTTGTGAACTATTTCCTCCTTATTCGGTATTTGTCCTATGCTGAAGGAACCACGATAATTCACTTTCCACCCTTCTTACTTCCATACAACCAATTAGATTAGTACAACTTGTCCTCTCCAAATGCAGTGATATTTTTATTCAGAAATTCCAGCTAAAATAGCCATAGTCATGTTCCTTGGATATTTGAAGATCTTTAGTCCCAGCACAATTTGTGGGCACCAGATCAGGAATCCTAGAGCAAATGACCACAACTGCATGATTTTTATTAAGTTAAGTTTCTTTAGCTTACTCAGCTGCTCCAATTTGCCCACCAGATGGCACTAGTTGTTCAATATTCAGTTACCCTGTAGCAAAAAGCTTTACAAATCCTATAGAACACAGATTTCTCTTGTTACTAATTCCAAATATACACTCTAAAGAATGTCCCATTTAAAAGATCTGATGTTTAGGTTGAGACCAAAGGGAAAGAAGGGGACAAAGCAAGAGAAAACAAAGCAAGGTCAATAATAAACCACAATTTATAGAGTCTAGTTTAGACACTGCAAAGGGAGTTTTCTAATCGCTGTTCTCTAAATGAAGCAGTAATCTGTGGTTTTACATCAAAAGTCTTTGTATTCATGACCCAGAAAGAAGATATGAAAAAGAATTAGTTGAGGAGATAAGTCAAAAACAATGATAGGTAAATAGTAACAATGGATAACATACATCTAATCAAAACCAGCCAGAGAAATTTAAAAAATGTCTTTCAATTCCCTTCAAATACTCTATTTTTCATATTTGTTCAAGTTACTTGCACAAAGAATCATGCCTCGCCACCATATTTTTATTGAACCTTTACAGTGTAGAAAATGCTTTTCTCCTTCTCCTTCTCTCCTCCTCAAATGTTCAAAGATGACAGATTTGTGACCCTTCCTGAATTCCAGCTGGGCATATTAATCATTACTAAGCATTTTAGTGGGTCTTATTCTTCTGGGTGAGAAAAAGGATTTTGCATGGGAGTTTAATAGAGAAGAAGTAACAGCAACAAGAGCAAAAACAGGCACGAATCAAGGAGGTGGAAACTGTTGGCTGTTTCCTGATCCTGTTGAACGTTTCCTGAGTTTGTTGAAACTTTACATTACTGGTTCTTGCTGACTTCCCCTTACTGTGATGAAGATGAAGCAGTTTTAAGAGACATATAAAAACCAGGGTAATTTTCCTTGAAAAGAACCAACTACAGCTTGGAAGTATAAGATGTTTTCCGGGTTATAGAAGAAGATGAAATTAAACAGTTTCTATGTTACAACATGCCAACAAAGGCAAAGTGTGAAGTTCCTGAATAGGTCAGGTGTGGTGCTTTGGAAAAGCACAGTGAACCCTAGAGAATATGAAAACAAGGCAAGCAAAAGCAGATGACTCACAACCAAGAGTCTGCCAGTGACAAAGTTGCTTAGCAACTAGTATCAGGCTCTTGTTCCAGCAGACAACCCACAGCTGCATGTCATAGAGCAGAAGGAACTTGGGTCCATGGATTAAAGCCCAAGGTTCACTTTGAAGAAAAAGACATGCGTTGTGGGAGTGGTTGATACCATGCTGAGAAAATCTGAAGCCATCAGATGCAGATATGATCTGACATAAGTGACAATATGTTATCTTACAGGCAGAGGTGGCATTCAGCAGGTTTGGATGGGTTAAGGCGAACTGGTAGTGAAAATTTCAACTAGTTCGAGCAACCAGCAAATGCCACCTCTGGCTGGCCCTGGCTCCACCCAAGCAGTCGCCCAGTTGCTGCTCATCCCTGCCCTGTTCGCTGCTCACCCCACCCCACCCAGTCACCCATCTCGCCCACTTGTCTGCCATTGCTTGCCTGCCTTCGCCTGCCATTTCTGCCTTCCTTTTGGTGCAGCCCTGATCTCCCTGGGTGAGTAAGCCTCCAAGCAAGCCCTGGTCAAGTTGACTCCCATCCCAGCCTACCTGCTGCTACTGCCAGAAGCCCCGGTCAAGTGCCAATTCCTAGGTCGGCCTAGGCCGCTGTCTCAGGGTGGACACGGTGAGGCTCAACTGCCTTTTGGACCTGGCTGTTACCATCCTATCACCTGCATGCCTCCAGCTCACTTGCTCTCCACCTCGAGTCAGGGTTGTGCAAATGCCTGGCTCTGGCCTACCCCAGAGCCTCTGCCCACATGCCGCCTGTTCGTCCTCTGGCTCGGGTTGCCTTCTGAGCAGCTCTGCTGTGAAAGAGGCAGAAAAGTTCGGCCAAGTCTTCTCCTCCTTCTTGAGCATAGACATAGAGTATGCACACATCTCACAGTGCCAGGACCTTCTGGAAGGAGACGGCATGTGAGCAAATTCCTCTGGCGCTGTGGGATGTGTGTCTGTTTTCTCTATGTGTATGAGGCCGAGAAGGAGGAGAGAAACAGCCAGGTTGAATGCTGCATCAGAGAGAAGCAACCAGGTTGAATGCTAGAACATTTGGCTGAACTTTTCAGCCAGTTCAGTGGGCATGGCTTGGTGGAAATGGCCAACTTGATGTCACTCACAGCAAGTTGCAACCCCACCTTGCCATGACTGACATTGAGTTGGTGATGTTCACTCAGTCACATGACACCACCACCACCAAGCCATGACCATCAAGCCACACCCACAGAACCGGTAGTAAAAATAGTTGAATCCCACCACTGCTTACATGTATTTCAAGGGTACGATGAAGAGGTTGCCAAATGGTTCTCCAAAAGCACCAACTGGTATGACCTACTTATCATACAGTCATAAGGTAATTAATACACTGCCAAATGAGACTTTGAACAGAATTCAAATGATTGTAAGGTGAATAAGGAAATGTAAAGGCAAGAAGGTGGAGGTACTGGGAAAATAGAAAATATTTTGTCCATCCTTTTAGTTAACTTCCTAGTGTACGAAGGGAGAACAGGATCCTGGATTTGAACAATTAGCTACGTAGTGCTGCTGAGAAGGATCTGATTTCCTCAGCGACAGACTGCATGACCTACATATAGGATTTCTGGCAAGAGCAAGTGACATTTTATGAATACTGGGAAAGACGTATTCCTTGCCAAGTTTGCCAGGAGAGAATTGAATTGGAGAAAAAGGGTAGCAAAAGCCAAGAACCGAATAGATGATAACAATGCACAAAAGAAGCATGATAGCAGATGTAAAGACTGGCAGGAAAGTACCCAGTGAAAGAAAAAGGTGTATGACTCACGGTCTCAGAATATTTTTACATTAATATGCCAAGTATGGGAAACACAAGGAGAACTTAAAAGTTTACAACTCTATTTAAAAATACAAATACAATGTCATAAAAATCCATGAAATCTAGTAGAATGACATATATGATTGCAACATAACCCTGGAAAGTTACAATTTATTCAAAAAGAAAGTAGTATTTCTACTTTAATTATGAATATAGGCTAAAGAGCCTTTCAGACATTTAAAGTATTTTTTGATTAAGAACAAATCTTCATTCTTAATGTTTATTAAAAGCAAAGCATAAAATATGGAGTTAAATATCAATAATAAAGCATCAAATAGTCACACATTAAAAATCAGGTGAAGCTTCTATCACACTTTCAAGATTGTCATCTTGTCCTCTACATGGAGATGGGTTATTTGAAGGATTGCCTCTCCCTAGTCACATCTACTTGTCCCATCAAGTTGGATAGGAAGAACATGTTGCAGGTCCCATTCACAAACATGACGTGACCCAAGAAGAGAACCTTTTCTGATGCAGCATCCACCCACTGGAACATCATTCCCCAATCTTGCTGGCCTTTCAGAAGAACCTGAAGCCATTGCTTTGCTATTGGCCTGGGATACAGTAACCTGGGTATGAAGTTGAGTGTGTTCCATATAGAATATTTGAGTTGGGGTAGTTATGGTTTTTAATGGTTTTTGTCTTTAAATATTTTTTCATTGTTTTGTTATGTTTCATTGTTTCATTATTTGATTATATTGTCCTTGTTTTTGTTTTATAGTAATTTTATTAAAGATTGTAATTGCAATAGTATTGTTTTTGTGTTTTAACTTTCATTAAAACCATTCATTTTAAACCTTCATGTCTTCTGAAGCTGGTGGCTAGTTGTTTTCTTTTTAAGTTTTCACATAAAGAGAAGTCCAAAGATTTGATTCTTGAAGCTATAAAGTAATTGTTATTTTTCTGGCTTTCATCAAAAGATATTTAATGGACAAATGATACTGTTACGAGTGTTCTATTTTCTCCCATTTTCAGTGCTAGGAGAAGCCCAAACACTAGTTAACATTTAGTGTATTTAATTTTCACTTGTAACTCATATTTCATAAGAATAGAACAGGCAAAGTGCAAATTTATTTATTCAAAGGAAGCATTAAGCATGTGTTTAAATTGTTCCCACTAAAATCAGGGCACTTAATTTGGCTGAATCCTATTCCACATCTAGTAGCAATTACTAAACAATTTATTGACACACAGAGCAGTCTCTGGAACAGGGAAATGAGTGCATGAAACAAGGAATAAACAATGAGTCCATGAAAAAAGAACAATGAGTCCCTGAAGTAAGGAACAAGGCCACAAAGAAAGGAAGAAGCAAGCAGTCCTGCAAAGTCCAAATGTCTTCAACAGCATACATCAAACTTTACAAATTCAATATTTGTTACTGACAAACGTCCCTCTCTCTCTTTCTTCCTTTCTCTCTTTCTGAAGCTGGCATAGCCAGTGTCTCAGGGCAGGAAGAAAGTCACGCATCTCCCCGGTGCATGCAGCACCAAGAAGGGTTGGAAGGAGAGGCAAATACAGGGGCGCTTCACTCTCACTCTGGAATATGGAGCGAGTCTCCATCCACCACCATCGCCCTTCCTTTGTCAGAGCAAGCGAGGAATGACTGTGAGGGGAGAGTGAGAGGTGGGACTAGCCAGTAGTGGGATCATCTGACAGGGAGCCACAGGAGAAAGCCCAAAGAGCTGCATGCGGCTCTAGAGCCACACATTGGTGACCACTAGACCCACAGGTAGGATAAGGCCATCTTTTGAGCAGAAGTTGTGAATCCAAGAGGACTTCCAGACTGTGCACTTCATCCTGAATAGGAAAGTGCAACCCTACCCAGGGCTAAATATGAAAGATTCCTGGGCTTAGGAATCCCTTTTGAGGAACTTGGGAAAGAAGTGGATGAAGAAGTACCTAGGGCAATACCAAAACAATATATGAAGGGAATAGGACTAAACACAAGTAGAGGCCAAGTTTGCCCTTGCTCTGTGACAATAAAGGCAACAAAGCAAAATCACTTACATTTTGCCTGTGGAAATAACAGAAATAAAATGTCAGCCAGCCGCACTATTCAATATCTCAGAGCCTTTTAGTTAAAATGGGCTAGAAGAAACAATGAGCATATTCCTGTGATCATCTGACCAAACATTTTATGGATAATATCACTCACCAAGCTGGAAGCCAGTACATGAAATATTATTGAAATGATAGGAGTGATTTCTTCTGTTACCTCCTGGGATGGTTCACTTTACTGTAAAAGTATGGTAATATTCCAGAATGTATTTTAAAAAAAAAACAAAAAAAAGGATTTTAGGTTTTTTGTAAAAAAAAAAAAGTTACATCTGTTTTTGTACACAGAATTTATGAACACAGCTTCCCATAGTATACATAGATTTTAACATAAATTTCCCTGTAATCCATTTTTAAAAAACGAATTTCTATGACACCATCCTTTTCTATAAAAATCTCCCAATGTAGTCTTTTGAATCATGCTTCTAGAATGTACATTTTGATGCTATTGTTTTTATGTAAATTTTTTGGGTCCAAAATTTTAAAATATAAGTTTTTCCTTTTTTTTAAAGTATCATTTTATATGCAACTTTTAAAAAAAATGTCTTGCCAGATGCATTATTCACACTGTTTTATGTCGATTTTTAACTAGAAAAAGATTGAAGCTAATGTTTTATTTTCAAAGTTATATCTGCACCACAACAGAGTCAGTTCTGGTAATCTTATAAGTCTGTAGTAGATTTCTTTTATGCACCTAAATGAATAACCTTGTTCTATATTCATGTTTTGATTTGCAATCTAAAGTATCAAATATGATGGTTTTTGTGACAAATTTGTCAATGAAACTCAGTCTTTTTTAAGGTGCCATGATTATGGCATTTGTACAAAGATCATTCATAAGATCATGATGCAATCCAGAGGATTTTATATGACTTCATATTTTCTATAAATCTAATACGATCAAAACAGCTAAGACTTTCTCTTGTGTTAAAATGTCATGTAATATCTTTAAAAGTTTAGCAGAATCAGAGCATTCCTCTTAGTTATTTTTATGAACCTTATGGAGATAAATCCTCCAGTGATCCTGGTTGAAAAGAACACATGTGATTAATGGGTCTGTTCAATTTAATATGATTCGTATCACTTTTAAAAATAACTATTCTCAGCAGTATCACAGATATACAATTCCATTTTATAGTATCACAAAAGCAATCAGACTTAAAGAGGTTATATGATTCTTTTATTATATCAACGTTTCTACTGTATCTACATTCTCAAAAGAACATAACAGGAAGCAGATTTATTTTTGTGACAAAGAATTATGATAGGATCTTATAACTTTACAGTTTATCTGAAATATAATCTGTCGCATTATTTTCTCAGTACAAACAGAAGATGGCTCCAAACTCAGAAGAATATTGCATAAGCATCACTAAGTTAAATGACTAGCTGTAATGCACTGATAACTGGATCCCTTTTTGGATTGATACACTTAATTCCAGATTATGTATATACTTTGAAGAAATTGTTTCCTTCAAAGTACATTTGTTGTACCTATGGGGAGGGGAAACACACACACACACACACACACACACACACACACACACAACATGCTCATACTACTAGCTCAGGCTGACTCCCAGCATATTTAGCATGACATGTGAACAGAATTTTAAGTGCTTATGAACATATACTATCAGCAGCTTGGATTGAATGGAAACACTCAAGTGTACAGGGTGCAAGCCCAAGTGGATTTATTCATTTATCAAGTTTATATAGCTCATCTCACAAAAAGCAACTCTGACTGGCATACAACAATTGAATAAAACAATAAATATATTAGAAATAATCATTACAAAATATAAAAATTAATTAGTAAAATTAACACACAAATTGTATTAATGGGGCTAGCTTTGCTCCCTATAATTTTTTTTTTTTTCCATTTGGGTTCCTAATTGCAGAATTCACACCAAACCAGAATTTATATCAAAGTCTCTCTTGCTGTAGAAGACATATCTCTAAAATCCGTCACATCATGATAAGCTTGAAACATTTTATATCAAAGTCTCTCTTGCTATAGAAGACATATCTCTAAAATCCGTCACATCATGATAAGCTTGAAACATTTTTATTCTACCTGGTTCTCATTGCAACTAGGCTTGAAATAAATCACAGTTAGCCAATTCCTTACAAATGGAAAAGTTTGACCATCAGATTATAGAAAAGAATGAAAAAACTCTATATCAGAAATGAAGAAATGGAGTAAACTGTTATACATCCAAGACTGGAAATTATATAAGAATCGGAAGCTTTTTTCAAGAAGCTAAATTCTGTTACTAACATCGATGAAACAGCCATGCATACATACAATGAAAAGTCTGTCCTTAAAAAAAATTAATGACCAATATGGACAAATATTAAATAAAGTTATAACTGTCCAATAAACAAAAAAGGCAATGAAACTAATCAGATTTGCTAGCGTATCAGGTCCAGGTGAGCTAATAGCACAACATTACAAGAATTTGAGAAACTATTGTTAGAATCATTAATAAACACAACAAATGAAATTAAAAAGATGAAAGTAATGCTTCAAAAATGGGATACACTTGTGGTTCCCAAAGTGGCTGGTACCGCCCCCTGGGGGTGATGGGATGCCTTAGGGGGTGCTAAGAGGCAAGGGGGCCAGCAGGGGGTCTCTCAGAGGTGGCAGGGGGGTGTTTGAAGCGCCGGCCCTGCAGGTTCACTCATTGACTGTAGCACTGTTCCGGAGCCAGTGCCTCCAATGCGGAAGCGATGGCATATTACGTGCCGCCGCAGCCATGTTCAATGTTGCCCCCCTGTTGCTTCTTAGCGCCCCTCTGCTGGCCCCCTTGGGGCACTAAGAGGCAGTAAGGGAGTGTTCAAGGCACCGGCCCTGCAGGTTCACCCACTGATTGTAGTAACGCTCCAGAGCCAGCAACTCCAATACGTAAGTGGTGGCATGTTATGTGCCACCGCAGCCGTGTTCAACACGCCACCCCCCTGCCACCTCTTAGCATCCCCAAGAGGGTGGCAGAGGGATGCTAAGAGGCATCAGGGGGGCAGCACATCGAACGCGGCCGCAGCAGCACATAACGTGCCACCGCTTCCCATTGGAGCGCCCCAGAGCATTACTATAGTCAATGGGTGAACCTACAGGGCCGGCGCCTTGAACACTCCCCTGCCACCTCTTAGCATCCCCAAGGGGCAGTACATTGAACATGGGGCAGTGCGTTGAACATGGCCGCGGTGGCACGTAACGTGGCCGCAGAGCACCAGCTCTGGAGCGGTGCTAGTCAATGGGTGAACCTGCAGAGAGAGAGAGAGAGAGAGAAAGAGAGAGATCTGATCCAACCTCTCTCTTTCCCTCTCTCTCATACACACAGGCAGGGGTGGGATTTAGAACCCTGATCTAAAGCTGTCAAAACTCTAAAAACAGCTCTGGGGAGGCCAGTTATAAATTAGAACACTTGCTAAACAACCAGCCATTAAGTGAGGACCACTTGTATTTGGTTTGCCAGTCACCTGGCCATGCCCACCCAGTCACATGACCAGCAAGCCACGCCCTCAAATTAGACCATGCCCACAGAAATTTGAATCCCACCCCTGGGTGGGGGGCACCGAGGATGAGTTTGTAGCACCAAGGGGGCAGTGGACATAAAAAGTTTGGGACCACTGAGATACACCATACATACATACAAACATAACTCACAAAGAAGGGAATGATCCAGATAAATCATGATCTGAGAGGTCCTTGGTGTTCTCTAAGCTTGCTTGTTTTCTTGCAGATTTTTCATTACCCAAACTAGGTAACATCATCAGTGCTAGGAAGGAGTGCTGTTTGCCATCAGTTTATATTTTAGTGGCTTGCCTGTCAGTGTTGGTGGGGGTGGTCTTTTAGATTCTTTGATTGGACTGTTTTCTGTTGGCTTCTTTGGCAGTTTTTTGATTGAGGTATTGTTTACTTGATTGTTGGTCTGATATTAACCATAGCAATAGCACTTAGTGCTTTACAGCCCTCTCTAAGCAGTTTACGGAGTTAGCATATTGCTCCCAACAATCTGGGTCCTCATTTTATCAACCTCAGAAGGATGGAAGGCTGACTCAACCTTGAGCCTGCTGAAATTCGAACTGCCAAATTTCAGGCAGCCAGCAGACAGCAGAAGTAGCCAGCAGTACTGCATTCTAAACATGTGCCACTGTGGCTCTTGAATTTGAATTAACCTTAGGGTTAATCTATGCTGATCTGGAGAATTGCTTGGGCCTTTTTGTTCCTTTTTGGGCTGGGTGCAGTGGTGTAATTCAACCAGTGTAACAACCAGTTTGGTGATCATGCACTTCGTGACTTCTTTTAAAAAATTACAAAACTTGAAGTGCTCATACAGAATCAAGACTGACAATAGAACAAATAAAAACTTGCATTACCAAAATTGATGCAAAAAAGTTTAAAATAACAATTACACAACACAGCAATAGAAATAATTATGGAACAAATCTATATAATTTACTCCAAGTTATAATATAAGAGAAAGTTGGTATAAAATGTTTTATAGATAGTGTTCAACTCTATTAATAATTGCCAAGATAGATAAATGATATAGTAATAAATGCTGGAAACACCTTGAGAAAAAAGGAACAGTTTATCATATGTGGGGGACATTAAAAAAATCTTCAAAATATTAGAAAGAAATACAAGGAGCCCTAATTTAGCGACTGCCTCATACAGTGACTGAGGTTATGATATATTTGAAAATGTAGCTGCTACAGAGTGCTACATTTGTGAAGCAAAATAAAACTGATGTAAGGTGATAAGCACAGTTATTACCTCAGTATTCAATTGGTTTCAGGAGGCGGGACAAATATCAAAAATGATGAGTACTAAACAATTTTTTTCCATAAAAGGAATAATGTAGTGAGTCACAAGGTAACTGATATGTTCTATCTTATGCATTGAATACCAGACAAATGATGAATACCAAGACAAAATTTTTGTGTCAAAATGTGCTGAGTACCAAATGCAATGAGTTTCAAAGCAACTGAATACCAAAGTACCATTGGATTTCACTTTGTGACTGCTTTCTTGACAACCAAGTTGTTCCCTCCAAATGTGGTAATTAAATGAGGACTCTCTGTTCATAGACACAAGGATAAATGTAACACAACACTGAAAAAGAAATACATTTTAAAAACTTTGGTTTGGCAACCTTAGCCTGGACAACATGAGCAATGGCAAAATTAATAGCACATATGCACAACAAGCATTTAACGAAATTTAAGCAAGAATGGCTTCCATATATTACCACATGCTGTAAGGCAAATATAAGTATTGTAGTTTTTAAGGGGAAAAAGAATGACTAAAGAATTGAAATTAGAAACATACGGACATTTTAAATGCCATAAACATTCTACATTAGTTGGAATACAACAAAGAAGTTAGAAAACAATATTTATCTATAATGCTTTTAGTAATCTTTTTTTTCTTGTATTTTTAAAAAACAAATGGTGAAGATTTTGGCATTTATCTCAGAGACTGAAATCTCTTCTCGCTCTATTAAAGTAATTTAATGTACTTTTTAAAGTTAATGCTTATCAATGCTATACTGAACACTAACTATATAGTCTCAATAATAACTTACTGATATTTTATTTCTATATATTCCTCCCCCTCCCTTCCCCCTCCTCCCCTTCCCATGCAAAACAAATATCTATTTGAAAAATATATTATTTCTTTTGTTAAAAACATACAAAACATCACATACTTTTTTCCCAACCACACTGTAGGAGAAGTTTCTGCTTTAGCTTGGCCAATTCTTGAGATTATAAATGAGCAAGCGTGAGCTTTTAGACCAACAAAAGGAGGTAATTGTCAGCATTACTGTAGTGGAGCAAATATACTTGGTTCTGTTATTTCTTGAATATTCCTGAAAAAAAAATGATGCAATCTCCAAGCCCTTTACTTTTTCTGTAATATTTGATTTGCACCTGCGCCACACAGCTAATATCATTCACTGGTTCTCTACTGAATACTGACTGTACAAACTGGAAACTGAAGAGTAAAGGATACATCAAGGGCATTAGTGCGCATTGGTCATAACTATTCATAATAGTTTACTGTGCACTAAAAAGCCCAGCCTTGATTCAATGCAGACTTCACTGCTTAAATTGTGGACGAGCCTGGACAGACTATGCAAAGAACATCTTGCTTCTTTCTTCCTTCCCCCATATTATTTATTGAATTGGCATCTTTAAGTTGTTTTCAGATATATTAGAAAAATACTCTGCCTAGCTTAATGTGAGGAAGAGACAAAGTGGAAAAGGAAGCTAAGACTGGTATGTGTCAATCAGCATTTGGTGTGGTGCTACAGATCTGGGATTCACAAAGACAAAATCTGAGAATTGTTCTGCATTAGCTTCAAACGTTATCTCTTTGGTAGAATTGCATTTCTAAAGCATGTTACTCATGTAGGTGGCTGTTTTTTTTTTTACTTTAATGCTTTGTCAGTAAAGCACACAGCTATTTGCACTCCTATTAAACTTGACCTTGTTGTTCTTTTGTAGTGGAATACTGTGTTTATATAGCTTGCAGTTAAATCATTAAAGGCCTTTCAGAATTCACTTTAAAAAAGAAGAGTTAAAAACAACATGCCTGTATTTAATATGATGTGAAACCTGAATCAAATCCCTCCTGGTCACTAAAATTGGTCAAAAGTTGTGTCCTTGGATGTGCACGCATAGCAACCATTGAAGTCAATGGGAGCCACATGTAGCCATCTGCATGTGACTTGAAAAGTATCTTGGTCATTGTGGAGATCAAAACAAACCTGGTTTGAATTTGTCATACATCTGTTTCCAACAGTTCTAAATGAGGGATAAGTGTCTGATAAAACATCTACTCCAGTAGAATTAATTGGAACATTGTTAACTTGATCTTCAATGCTGATTAGAATTCTGTTTTGCTCTCTTTTAGGCAAGCATATACCATTTTTAAGTTAAAAATTCATCAACCTTTGGCTTAATGTGTAGCTACATACTTTTCTGTTTCCATATATATTCTTAGCTGTACCAAAGGATGTTACAATATTTGTTAATTTTAGTCTTCCATAAAAGAACATAATCAGTTTTGACATTAGTTCCTCTTCCTTGCAGCACATTAAAATGATTCTATTGTTTGTTGTTATCTGCTGCCATAGTTCTTTCCTAAATATTTCCAAAAGGGGTTTTTGTTATTGTTGCAAGCTTTTAAAAAGTAAAATTAGAGCAATATGTAGTAAAAGTCTTCCAGTTAAAACAAACTCCCTGTGAATACTGGAATATAGGAAATGAATGAACTTAGTTTTGCTAAAATATATTTTCAACATAATCTATTGTTTCTTGTGAAATCTATAGTTTTAAGTCAACAAGTGTAATAGGCAGCCCCCTCCCTCCCCATTACCAGTGATGGCCTCCTGGAAGATCATGAACATTCCATTAAGTCTCCTGGGAAGATTGTGCATCATTTGTAATTGGATCTTATTAATAGTTATTTCTTATGTGTATTATAATAGCTGAGTTTGGTTCTGTTTTTAAATTGCATTGTCTTATGTTACTATAGGGATTAGGGCTATTTTTTTATTGTGAACATTTTATTGTGTTTCTATATGGTTTAAACCACTGTGAGTCTAAAGTATTCGGAAACATAGAAAATTAAATTACTATTATTATTTCAAAGTATCTAGAACATAATCCAACAGAAACTTTCAGGACATTTTGCAGTGGATGTCCATATTGAAATTAGTCAATATAATGTTTGATACCACAAAACTAAATGCAATGAGTGGCTCCTAAAAAAGCCCACATCATTTTAATCTCATAAAAATAATGCAACACTAATATAACCCTACAGCATCACGAATGCCTACCAGATACATAGTATTAGAAACAATAGAGTTGATAGCAATAATTAATAGTTTATTAGTAGTATCAGTTTTTCTACACTTCTCAGTCATACAGTTTAATGGATCAGGTACATCTGATTTATTTTCATTCATTTGCTTTCTGATGAGGCAAGTTCCACAGATCATGACAAAGACCTGGAGGTGCCAATACATCTGGTCATGTTCATGCAGTTGCTATAATCAAATCTAGAAACCACCGTGCAAACACCATAGGGAGATACTGATTGGTTTGAAATATATCTCAAAGTGGTCTACTTTTAATATGTTATATGTAGTTCCCTATTAACATTACTTACAATAGATCATTATTCCTTCATTTTAGTTCATTTTAATTAATGTTAGCCATTAATTTGTAGATTTCTTTTACAGAATATTTGACTGTTGTACAGTCACTTATTATGGTTTGCCTTGTGTTGATTATTATACTTGATCTTCACCCCAAATTAAAAACCCCTGCATCTTGATTTTTTTTTCTTCATTGGTTTTTATCTATAAAAGTCAGTAATCCAATAATCAGATGCATACAGGAAACCTGGAATAGCTCTTCTTGTATTTATAAACTCTTTTATATTCAAAAGGAAATAATCTTTACGGTTTTTTCAATATTAATATGTGGATAAACTGTCCTTCTTAGATAATATCCAGGTTAATATATGCTTGCTTGTTAATTATTTGTTTATTTAATTACTTGTTTACATTTTTATTTATTTATTTGCCACCAATTTCACCACAAGGCAACTCTGGACAACTTACAAAATTAAAAGCAATAAACAATATGAATATATTTAGTAATTCCATTATAAGTTAAGGTAAAAAGATAGTGGGGGCGGGCACAGTGTGCAGGGGGGTGAATTGGAGTCTGCTATTAATCCATCAATCACCTCTAGCATGGCACTCCCCCATTATGACCGCAGGCCAATTGGCAGACCAGTTGCTCCATTTCTCTATCTTTAGAAAATACTTTGTCAAATATTAATGTCTAGATAAATGCACTCTTAAAGAATTTTTAAAATAAATCAAGGAAGAACTTTATGCCACCCTTTAAAACATACAAGCACAAATTTAGTTCTTTTTTCTTTCTTTAGTTCAAATTCTTTCCTTGTCTTTATTAGTGTTTGTTGAGTTTAAGAATGAAAATAAGATTAAAGAAGCATTGAACATAGGCCATGACAGAGAACTAAACATATCAGCTTTGCTGATTACATCATGAATGCATTTCCTTTTCTCAAGGCTAGGCTACTTTTTGTTATTTGGAGTTTGATGTGCCAGGACTAGAAATTGGAAAACACATCAAACCAAATGTTGGGGGGGTGGGGGACAACACCAAGCATGCATTGTATCTCTATGATGTGATTACTTATACTATAAACACTGATGAAAATCTAAAACAGGTTGGCTGGAATATGACACAGAGCAATGAATGAGAGTACTCTGAACAGTACTAGGGTGCTATTTCAGATAGTATTGTTAAAGTAGCTGAGCTTTATTATTATTATTTTTCTCAAAGGAATTACAGCCAATTGTCTATTTCCTATTGGATATTATTCAAATCTAAATGGCCTTGATTTATTAAAACCATATAGGTTAATCTGCATATATAAGCGCATTCTTTAACTTCTTAAAACTACACTGCAACTCTGTTCACTGCTTACAATGTATCCAGAAAAAAAAACCAAGATATTTGATATGTGATGCTGTGGTTTAAAGCTTTGGTTTACAATGTTTAGTCTGTGAAACAGCAGTCATCAAGTCACAATTGGCCAGGTATGAACCAGCCCTGATTTGCACATATACAGTAATGTAAAAATGTTGGGTTTTCCAACCTAATTTCTCCTCGTCCCAAGAAATAGTCTATACATGGATCTTCTAATTTTTGTGCCCCATTTCCATGTTTTTCTGTAATTCGAAAGGGTCTTTTTTTTTTCTTCAGTAACAGTTCCTTGTTTTTCAGGCAATGTTTTCCAATCCTTTCACAATGCTTCTACTATGTACAGGGTGCATTCTCAATTTATCCAACTCTCCAAATTAATTCACAAGTTTTCATTACATTCCTTCCAGGCAACATTCAGTTCAAATACCAAGATGAATTTTCAGTCATATTTCCAAATGTATTGCTTTTGTATTTTTCTGTGTAGATAATGTGGATAAAGAAGTTTTAACTGGTTGACAAGGTTATAGTTCAGACCACTTAATTGATGAAACAATCCATTCAATGAAAATAGCTCTCTAAATTATTTGTCCACCTCTCTTCAAGCTGTATAATTTCTTCCTTGACTTTCACTGGTTTAACTTAGCTCGCTACCTTCTAAAAAGCTTGTGTTCACTATACATATGACGTGGGCTTTCTTGGGGGCTATTCACTGAATTTGGTCTTAACTATTGATCATTGTTTTGAATAATTTCAGTGTGGAGATTTTCTTTTCATTTCATGCTTTTGGAAGGAAGGGCGGGTTCAGTCTGAAATAGAGATGTAAATAGTTTGTGATAGGGTGGTCAAACATAGCCACATGGAGAATGGAAAATGATGCTAAATCTGAGGGAAAACCAAAATGGAAGAGGCAGGAGATAACTGAGTTTGATCATTGAATCTTAAGTTGGAATGGTGGCTGCAGCCTTTCCTTAGCTTCGGTATCTCACAGTAAGAAAAGTTTTGGAGTCCTCCAAGCTAATTTTCTGGGGTTGTGAATCCAGATGAGTTGAAGATTGCATGTGTGTCTCAGTTGATCTTGGAAGTGAGGTCATCATAGAAGTGAGACAGGTAAGTGGTCAGACATTAGACTGGTCTTTACCTCAAACCAGACAAAACATAATCTGAAGATGAAGGATACTGTCATCATTTTCTGTGGTCAGATAACTGTCCAATCCACAAGCATTGGTGCATAAATTTAGGCTTTTTGGAAGCATTTGTAAAATCTGTACATAATCTTAGTTGCTACTCATTTTGATTACTACAGTGCACATTAGATGGGGATACCTCTAAATTATATGAGGATACCTTGGAAGTCATTCACAGGGCTCATAGTCACTCATGCCTTAGTTTGTCTCCTGTTTAATTTATTGCAATTTAATTTATTGACTACATTCTTCACATATGACTTGAAAAATAATTGCACAGTAGCCACTTTCCTGTGCAATTTTACTAGCTGGAATTCTGAATTTCAAAGAAGTGGATTTTTTTGTGAGAAGACCCCTTCTAATTGTGACTGCTAGTTTGGTCTACTGATTAAGGCACCAAGCTAGAAAGCAGGACACTGTTAGTTCAAGTCCCACCTTGGTCATGAAAGCCAGTTGCATGACCTTGGGACAGTCACCCTCTCTTAATCTAACCCACCTTAGAAGGAAGTGGTTGTGGGGAAAATATGAAGAGGAAGATCTGCTGGATATGTTCTCTACCTTGAGTTATTTGTAATAATAATAAAAGTGAGATATAAATAAACAAATAACAAATATAATACAGCCATTCCAGGCTGTTGGGCAAATATGAGGATCCAATGAAGCTATATATTTTTGCCTGTCAGGCAATGATATTGTAGTTCAAGCAAATAGTTAATCTTTCAATGTTCAGGAAGTCCAGCAGTCATTGTCAACATTATTTGGATCTTTTCGGTGTTGTCCTGATTATAATTCATTCCACTATAAATGATATGGGAGGAATTTTAAAGATCTGAGCACTTGTTACATGTTTCTTTGGGAGACTCCACTGAAGCTCCCATAATAGAGGGTGGAGAGGAAGAGCATATTATATCATATTATAGTCATACAGAATCATAGTATCTAAGAATATGATGGTATTTAGAGTAAAAGATACCAAAAAAGTAGAATGCTTATTATATACAGGGCAGATGATCACCATTGGGAAATAATTTGCAGCAGTATAGTGAGGCTCAGGTAAATTTACTGTATTTATAGATTTATCATATTTGTGTGTGTGTGTGTGTGTGTGTGTGTGTGTGTGTATATTTGTTTGTTTTCGGAGGTTTTTGTGGGTATTTGTATGTGGATCTTTGGTTATTCCAGTTTTCTCCCACGTAAAATTGGAAGTATTTAGGCGACATTTCGATGAAGTCTCATTCATCATCTTCAGGCTTGTATCTTAGGCTTTGTGCTTCTCCAAGAAGCACAAAGCCGAAGACCCAAGCCTGAAAATGATGAATGAGACTTCATCGAAATGTCGCCTAGATACTTCCAATTTTATGCAGGAGAAAACCTGAATAACCAAAGATCCATATACATATGTTTTCTTAAGTTTTCACGGGTACTTACATGTATGGTATTCAGCTTTGTTCGGGTATTTTCCCATGTCATTATAGTTGTGTTTTTAAAGTTGTAGCAACGTTTCGACAGAATCTCATCCACCATCATCAGGCTTCTGTATTGTGTTCATCTATGAGTCAGGCTTTTACAGTTGTTTCAGTTTTAAATTTGGGGCTAGCCTACTGCTGTGCCAGAATGGTTTTTTCTTCATCCTGATTGGTTGGGAATCTTGGTCTGTTTATTGGTCTTGGAGTTTGCTGTGTTCTGCTTGATTGGTGTTTCTAATATCTTCTGTCTGTTTTGTGGCTTTTTTGTGTCTTGATTGGCTGGCAACATTGTGTTCCTGTATTGGAGGCTTTTAGTGCATCTTGGCTCCGAATAAATGGATTGCTATCATTTGTTAGGAAGCTAGGTTTCATCTGGGTGCCTGGTTGGGGTGTGTTTGAGCTGGGGGTATCAGGGAGGATCTGTTTGTGCCCAGATGTTTGCAAGCAAATACAAGCAAATTGAAGGAGCCCCTATGGGATCACCACTGTCACCTGTCATTGCAAACCTGTTCATGGAAGAATTCGAATCCAGAGCCCTGGATAATGCCACCCACAAACCCAAACTATGGTTAAGATACATCAATGACACATTTGTGATTTGGCCCCATGGAAAAGAAAACCTAAACAATTTCCTAACACACCTAAACATCACACACCCCAAAATCAAGTTCACCATGGAAATGGAAACAAACAAACAACTACCATTCCTAGATGTACTAATCTCCAAAAAGCAGATGGCACATTAGGACACACCATATACCAGAAAAAAACACACACCAACCACTACCTCAACGCCCAATCCCACCACCACCCAGCACAGATAAACTCCATGGCCAAAACACTAATTGCTAGAACCAAACGCCTGGCAGACAAGACATGCATAAAGACTGAACTATGCACCCTGACTAAAGTACTGACAGCCAACGGCTTCCACAAAAGTAAAATCACCAGCTTGATCCACAAAAACACACTGAGACATAATGGAGACCTAGAAGATGAACAGACCTATGGAACAGCTGTCCTGCCCTACATAAGAGGTACTACAGACAAAATCTGTAAGATACTACATAGGCATCACATCAAGACTGCCTTCAAAACAGACAGAAAAATAGCAGCCATCCTTAGAAACCCCAAATATAAAATTGACCTGGAAAACCAAGGCATATATGAAGTCCCCTGTGCATCATGCCCGGCCACATACATTGGGCAGACCAATAGAAGAATAAGTACCCGTCTGGATGAACATAAAAATGCAGTAAAAAAGCTGGAACACACTTCCTCACTAGTCCAACACATGAAAACCACAGGTCATAGCATTAACTTCAATGGCACCAAAACCCTAGCCATTATAGAAAACCCCAGCCACAGAATTATCAGAGAAGCCATAGAGATTGAAAAAAGACCTGAAAGAAGAGATGATTCCACCAGACTGTCAATTATTTGGAAGCCTGCACTCTTAAACAAAAAAATCTCCACACCACAAACCAGGCAAACACCTGGGCACAAACAGATCCCCCCTGATACCTCCAGCTCAAACACACCCCTATCAGGCACCCAGATGAAACCTAGCTTCCTAAAAAATGATAGCCGGCCATTTACTCGGAGCCAAGCTGCACTAAAAGCCTCCAATACAGGAACACCATGTTGCCAGCCAACCAAGACAAAAAAAGCCACAAAAAAAGAAAATATTAGAAACACCAATCAAGCAGAACACAGCAAACTCCAAGACCAATAAACACAGACCAAGACTCCCAAACAATCAGGATGAGGAAAAAAACATTCTGGCACAGCAGTAGGCTAGTCCCAAATTTAAAACTGAAACAACTGTAAAAGCCTGACTCACAGACGAACACAATATAGAAGCCTGATGATGGAGGATGAGATTCTGCCAAAACGTTGCTACAACTTTAAAAGCACAACTATAATGACATGGGAAAATACCCGAACAAAGCTGAATACTATATATACATGTACATGTACATGTACATATACATATACATATACATACATACATACATACATACATACATATATATACATATATATATATATGTTTTCTGAGGTTCTCGCGGGTATTTGTATGTGGATCTTTGGTTGTTCGGGTTTTCTCCAGCGTAGATTCAAGTATCTGGCACGTTTGATGAAGTCTCATTCATCATCATCAGGCCTCTGTCTTCCTTCTTGCTTTTCAGAGTGATGTCTCTCTGAAAAGCAAGAACCGAAGACAGAGGCCTGATGATGATGAATGAGACTTCATCGAAACGTTGCCTAGATACTTTGAATCTTACGCGGGAGAAAACCCGAACAACCAAAGATCCATATATATATATATATATATACATATACATATACATATACATATACATATACATATACATATACATATACATATACATATACATATATATATATATATATATATATATATATATATATATATATATATATATATTCTCTCAAAAACAGTTTTTAATAATTAATTGGACTATGATCTAAAACTCAGAACGGAAACTTTATCTTGGAATCTAAATATGATGAGCTTAAGAAAATAGTTATTCTAGTATATGTATAGCTAAATGGCTTCTAATATATAACTTTCAACAGTCATTGGGAAAAATGGGATGGAGGAAGGGGAAAAAAGCTTTGATGTATGTCTTTCCTGTTTTCTTTTTCTTCCTTTTCTTTCCCCTTTACTTTCTACATTTTCAAATCTTTTACATTTTTAATTTTCAAGTCTTATCATTAATAATAGCAAGGCCACTTACAATATATCACATATCAAGAGATATATGATATTATGGTAGCTATTTTCAAGAATTTGCAATCCTATGAGTTAAACAACTCAGAAGTTATCTTTTCACATTGCCTTTTTATCCTGATTTTTTGTATTAAACCCTGCAAGAAACTATACCGGCCCTAAATATTCATTATATTGTCACACACCAGACTTTCTCTTGTAATATTAATATGATTTGTGTAAACATGGAACACTGTAAATACGGTACCAGTTAGGGGCCAAATTTCATTATTATCTGAAGTTTGTTTATAACCAGGATCAGCAAATTATGAAACAAATTACATGCAACACTAAAACAAAGAAGGCTTTTCAGTTCAAAGGAGGTCCAGGCCTTTGTTTGTGGAAGGAATTGGAGCTTATTGCCACTACCTGAACTTTCAAGTTAGCTGTGATGATAGATTGGTTGATTAGCTCTCTGGGTTAATCAGGGCAAGTCTCAGTGTAACTTTTCTTGTGCTCTGTTAATTCTTTGAATAGATACGCAGACAATATTAGGCTGTCTGAAGTGAAAAATACCGTGGTTTTTTTTTTTTCATTTCCCTAATGCTGCTTTCCACTGTATCTTAGATGTAAAAAAAACCATCTATGGTACTTCCAATTAAAAAAAATAACAGCCATCTATAATGAACTAGGGATAGCGGAAAAAGAGCCAGAAAAGAGAGAATATGTATTCCAAGCAAACACACTGAGTTTTAGTTTAGTTTAATGGAATAGAGAGGTTGGATAACAATTTATTGATAAAAGATAATATACAAAAACTAAAATGAAAAGTAAAGAGACAATTGAAAAATATTATAATTCACAAAAGGTCTTCACAAGTTCTATATATGATGTGCAAATAGTATCAGTATCATTATGCTACAGATCAGGAACATGCCTCACAGCAAGAGATTCTCAAGGGAGCAATTTAATTTTACTGAGCCATTGCCTAGCTGTAAATAGACAGAGTGTGAAATCAAAGGAGAGACCTGTAAGAGGGCCTTGAAAAGAACAGGCTGTTCCAATATACCATAGCTGTTCATCTGAGACAGCTCAAACAAAATAGCATCAGTGAGAGATGATCTCCTCATGTATAGTTGACACAAAGACCTGTTGCAGCAAAGGGTGTCCAACTCTCAGAATGTAAGCCTGTTACAACAGCAGCCTAGGCACCTCTATTTAAACCACTGTGTAGAATCCAATCCCAACCACAAAAAACTTCACTCAAGACCAGACTTATCCATACTGCAAAGAATCCGCTCCTGTGAACTCTGCGTGGAACTCAAAAACCATCTAGACAATGGAGAAAAGGATCTATACATCGACTACCGAGCTGATTGCATCAAAAGAAAGTCACACAACCCACAACTCCACATCCAACCCCACCCCATCCAATCCAACATCACTCAAAACTAGGCATGCACACCCCTAACTACCTCTATTCCAACCACAACTGGCCTTAAATGCAAGCTACTCAATGCAAGAAGCCTTGTAAATAAAATACCTGAATTTCTCCTCTTACAAAATGCGGCTAAATTCAACATTGTATTTGTCTGTGAAACATGGCTCAACGCATCTTTCCCTGACTCCATTACCACAGTAATAGACTACCATGTTTACCAATCAGATCATGAAATCTGTAGAGGAGGTGGTGTTGCTATCTTCTATAAAAAGTCCCTACATCTAAAAAACATCCAAGTTATCCAGGAGCTTGCTATTCCTGAGGCCATCATCTGTGAACTGTCCTTAAATATCACATTTCAGTTCTTACTATGTTACAAAGCTCCTGATTATGACATCGAACTTGCAAATAAGTGAAATATACTACTAACATGGGCAGCATCCTGCCCACATGCTTTTATCTTTCTTGGTGACTTCAATATACCTCATATTAACTGGACCCTTAACAAATTTACAACTGAACCCACACATGCAACCTTCTACAATGTAGTAACAAATCTGGGACTAGAACAACCAGTAACCAACAATAGTAGACTTAACAACTGCCTCAATCTCATCTTCTGCAATAGTTTGAATTCAATTTATGGAATACAAATTAAAGAACCCTTTTCCAACAGTGACCACAACATGATTGACTTTTGTCTCAACATACATCCACAAAAAATCATCACAACAATGGAACCCCAATTATAACTTCAAAAAAGGCAACTATGATCTTATAAACAATGATCTGTCATCCCTTGACTGGCAATTTCTGTTCACTGGATGCAATACTGCAGAAGACCATTACAACATATTTTTATTTGAAGTCAAAAGAGTCATAAAGCTATATGTTCTATTAACTCCCAAAACCAGAAAAAACAGATTACCCATAACAATAAGGAAGCTTCAATCCAAAAAGAGATCACTTTGGCGGAAAAACAAATCTGGTCACGTTGCCAACTTCAAAAGCTGATACAAAAATGTATGCCACCAGATAAAGACTGAATGTATAAATTATCACATTAAACAAGAAGAAAACCTTCTACGCACCAATTCCACCTGCGCTTTCTACAATTTTGTAAACAACAAGCTAAAAGACTCAAGGTTCATCCCACCCCTGAAAGGACCTAATGGTAAAGACTGCAACAACGACACTATTAAAGCCAACATCTTTAACACATTCTTTGGCTCGGTATTTGTAAACAGCAATGGATCATGCCCAGTATTTCCTAGTTGAACTACAGATAACTACAATGATCTAATACATATCAATTTTACAGAAGACAATGTTGAAAAAGCACTACTCAATCTAAAACTATCTCTATCTATTGGACTGGACAGAATATGTGCCTACTTCTTAAAAAAAGCTATCCACTGCCATAGCCAAACCTCTAAGCATAATCTTTGAAAAATCTTTCAGGACCAGATCCTTGCCAAAACTATGGTCACAAGCCATGGTCATCCCCATCTTCAAAAAGGGAGACCCCAGCCTAGTTGAAAATTACAGACCAACAATCTCTTTATGCTGCATCACCTGTAAAGTCATGGAATCAATTATTAACCAATCCACCATCCTCCACTTAGAAACAAACAACCTACTCTCTAATAAACAATCTGGTTTTAGCAAAAACTATCCTGTAATCTGCAACTCTTACACTGTAAGAACATATGGACTACACAACTCAATCAGGGCAAAGCAATAGATGCAATCTACATAGATTTCTGTAAAGCCTTTGATTCAGTGGTACACAACAAACTACTCCTAAAACTAAAATCTTACGGTATCTCTGGACACCTGCATAACTGGATAGAAGCATTCCTGTCAAACAGACAACAAATGGTCAAAATTGGGAGCGTCCTATTAAATTGTGTACCTGTCAATAGTGGTGTCCCCCAAGGCAGTGTTCTAGGACCAACTCTTTTCATACTCTACATAAATGTCCTCTGTGATCATATCAAGAGCAATTGTGTTCTCTTTGATGATGATGTAAAGCTATTCAACACCACAGACAATACTGCTACCTTTCAAAAAAACCTTGACTATGTATCAGAATGGTCAAACAAAGAGCAACTTCAAATCTCAACAAATAAATGCTCTGTCCTACATATTCAGAAAAAAAGAAACAGAAAATAAAATACAGGCTGAATAGTAAAGATCTTGTTGATGATCCAAACTCTGTCAAGGATCTTGGAGTACTCATCTCTAATGATCTAACTGCTGCTAGAGCCCACTGTAACTACATAGCCAAAAAGACGTTAAGAGTTGTTAACCTAATCTTACGTAGCTTTTTCTCTGGTAATATTACACTAATAACTAGAGCATACAAAACATTTGCTAGACCAATACTCGAATACAGCTCATCAGTTTAGAACCCACATTATGTATCTGATATTAACAGATAGTCCAGAAATATTTCACAAGAGGAATTCTCCACTCCTCTACTCATTGCAGAATACCTTATACCACCAGACTTGAAATTCTAGACCTAGAAAACCTAGAACTATGCCACCTTCGGTCCAATCTAAGTATAGTATATAAAATCATACATTGCAATGTCCTATCTGTCAATGAATACTTTAGCTTCAACTATAACAACACAAGAGCACACAATAGATACAAACTCAAGGTTAATCACACCAAACTTGATTGCAGGAAATACGACTTCAGCAACAGAGTGGTCAATGTCTAGAATACTCTACCTGACTCTGTGGTTTCTTCCCCAAACCCCAAAAACTTTAACCTTAGACTGTCTACTATTGACCTCACCCCTTTGCTAAGAGGTCTGTAGGGGGCGTGCATAAACGCACCAACATGCCTGTTGTCACTGTCTTATTGTTTCTTTTATTTATTTTTATTTTTCTTATATGTAGCCGTGTATTCATAACTATGTTTTTACTTATACCTATTATCTTGTAAGCAATTGACAAAAATAAATAAATAAATAAAAATAAATAAATAGAAACATTGCAAGAGTTGAACACAGAGAATTCAATCACACTGAATTGTATGAATTCAATCTATTATGGTTTTTGCAAAAAAAAAATCATCTTTAAATATTTCATATTAAAATACAGTGCTTGAATCCCATTGCAGTATTTTACTTTCTATCACTTCTTCATACAGACACAAAACTCAATTTAATGCTCATGTTTATATTCTATTCCATATCTTATTACCATTTTATATTTTCTACATAGTTTTTCCCCTCTTAATTTTTTCAACTTTGTTTTAATTATCTCAATCGAAATCATTATATTTATACTTTTGTCTGTCCTGTTACAATTTCACATTATCTTTTCTTATTAAGCAAATTTTTCCCTGTAGTTACCAATTAGAGTATGACACCTTTATATCCTTTAATTTTATCCATTCAAGCTGTTATTTAAGCTTCAGTGTATAGCTTTAAGATTATAGCATTCAATATAATACATAACTTCCAATCAAATTCTGCTTGGTACATTCTTAAAATAGACACTATATTCTTAAAAAGAAAAAATATTATATATGTGTGTGTGTGTGTGTGTGTGTGTGTGTAAATAAAACACATTCCATTCCAATTCAATTCTATCATTAATATGCATTAAAATCTTAGCATCTTTAACATTTCTTTTCAATTAAATATCATACTTCCATGGGAACACTTACAAACTTTCCATAGTTAATTCTTTTTTTTCCCCCATATTTCTCACTTATATTTTTATAAATCATTACTAATAATTAAAAATGTTCCCTTTTAATTCTCTCAATCATTTTAAATCATTTATTAATAAATTAATAAACATCCCCAGCATTACAATAAATATTTTATCCATCATCATATTTTCTAAAGTTATTTCTATTTGTAATATAACAAAGCTATCTTATGTACCTTTGCAGAATCCCTTTTACAATTAAATTTTCACCCATTATCTCTAAACAGGCTTATGGTTACAATCCTTATATCTTTCCCTGTTTCTCCATTTCTTGTTTCTGTCTTTTACAACTTCTTTTCCTTGCCTTCTTCCCCATCTTCTTCTCCTCCCCTTTTTACCCCCTCGTCCCTCTACTTCTAAGTCTCTCATCTGTAATCCTCTCTTCTGTTGCTTTCTAATATTATACTTATTGTTCAAATTGTTCTTCTTCTTTTTGGTTGTTTTTTCTAATCTTAAACCTTTCACTCTCTTTCCCCCCTTTTCTTTTTTCCCCCCACTTAAAATTATTTGATCATTAAAGATGGCTTCTTCTTTGTCCCAATCTTCTTGTTCTGCAAGCGTTTCTTGTTGCTTCTCATAGTTCCAGATCTTCATTTCTAAGAATTGAAACACGAAGCCAAAAGAACTTCTCCCTTCTTGTGCGTTTTCTTTCCATTTTTTAAGTTCCATTTTCAGTTCTTCTAAGAGTAATACCATTTTAAAAACTTTTAAACATCCATCCAGATAATTTTAGTCATCTAGATGCAAAAACCAAAAATCACCAAGTAATCCAAATAATACAAGGCTGTTTCTACTTGCTTCTTTTTTCCACTTTCTCTTCCTGGGGTTCTATTATTTTGTTACCAAGTTTCCATTAAAATGTATCTTTGAGGAATCTTGTTAAAATTTCACTGTAAGTTCCTTTTAATTACAGTTCCATTCTTTAATTCCAGGCAGTCTCCTCCATTTTTCCAGATTCTGCCCTTCTATTCTTTTTTTTTTCTCCTTTCCAGCTTTTAAAAACTTTTAAATGTCCAGAAATCTTTATTATCCCCTTGACTTTTATTTTCAGCTTAGATGCCTATTAATGTCAAAGTGGTTTATTTTTCAGTTTCTTGCTTAAGTCTCTTAGCTGTCAGTATAAGGAAGGGAAGAAAAAAAACCTAATCCTTTCCCTTCTCTCTCTCCTTCGCAGCTTCAAAATCTTGTTTGGGAACAATGTTGTTAAGTTTAAATTTCAGGGTACCTTATTTGTTGTTTTTGCTGTTTGACCCGGTCAACCAAAACTTTCTCTTCTTATCTTCCTCCTGCACATTCTTTTCCAGTCGAGTTCTTCTTTGTGGTGGCCATTTCTGACCACCGCTACAACTGCCCTCTGGAAAGGGAGTAATGGCCATCTGGGGAGGAGAGATGTGGCTCTCCTCAACCCTGCAGGCAGTCTCCCCCCTCTTCACCACCTCTACGGGGTGGTTTAGCCCCAAAACCAGCCGGCTCGGGGTGCCCCAGCAGCGAGCACGGATCAAAGCCTCAGAGAGATGAGGTTTTGGTCTGTCACTGAAGAAGCTCAAGCCATTCGATTCCAACTTTAATATTTTAGATTTCTCCAGCTAAGTTCCATTTGGCTTCAGAACTGAGCAAATAAAAGTTAAGAGTACCAAATAAGAAAATGTTGGTTCCTTCACCACATTCATTGTTTCTTTATATACTTTATGGAATCAGTCATAGCAAAAATATTTTTAAAGAAATACAAATATTTACTAATATGTTAAGGCTTCTTGTCAATGGTGATTTAAATTTGATCATAGTATCTTCTTTACTTTATACACAGAAGTTTTAAAATGCAATCCATCTGCAACAGCATTTTTTAAAAAAAACTTATTTTCACTAAACTTTTTTAAAAAGTAACCAGTCAGCAGAACCAAATATAGTAGTCACTTTTTAAAAATTAATTACCATTCATTTTAACAGGAAAAATCTTGTTGAAAACATGATTTTCATTGCTACATTTTTATTAGTTATAAAATGAAAATAAATCAATTCCAGAAAGGAAATATTGCTACTTGTAAGTAAATTTCTCTTATTTCTTTAAGATGGCACTACTGCAAAACATTTTTTGGGTTCAGCATATGCTAAAAATTTACATATACGCTGTTTAATCTATTAATGTTAGTTCAGTTTTCACTGGATAAAAGAAATGTGGTTTTTTTCCCCCAAGTTTAAGTAATTTAAAGTAGGAGTTTTTGAATATTTTTATTTATAATAAGATTGTATTCTATATAATTGAAGAGATAATCTAATGCAAACTATATTTTTACTGTTGATAATAGATAATAATGATATATATTAGATTTAACATTTTTGTGAGCTGCATAGAATCACTGGGGTGTGATGGACAGCTGTACAACATGAGCAAATTATAAAGAATATTTTTTTTAAGCAAAATGTAGAAGGTAAGGTAAGACTTCTGTAAAATTAATTACAGTATCTCTGCAGAAATAGATGAATTTAGACTCAGCTCTCTCAAAGGCAAGAGTGTGGAAGTGATGTAGCCCCTAAAAGGGTGCATTCCAGTCTGAGATGAATGTATAATCCTTCCTTCTATATCTCATCTGAATGGTACTCTGATAGCTAGGATATTTTTAGAAAGGCCTCTCTTGCAGAGCCTCACATACAGATAGGTCTGTAATGGGAAAGATAATCTCTCAGAAACCAAGTAATCAACAAGTAGTACAGGTTTTTCCTGTACAATTCCCCGTACTGTGTACCGATTAGAAATTTAGCTATGGATCATTTAAAGCTTCCAGACACTTTTAAAGGATAGCCACCTCATAGAATAAATTGCAGTCAGGCTGTAGCTAAAACCAGCTTAACCGTTGCCAGATGCAAGCAGCTCAATAGAAGGTGTAGCTGAAAAGCCAGTTGCAATTGTGCAAAAGTGTTCCTTCCCACAGAGACTGTATTTCTTCAGTGACAGATGGGGGTCAAGAACCAGTCAGACTCTGGACCTAGTCTATCTGGGGATGGGAAAATCCACCTAGAATAAGCTAAATCTCAACCCCTGAGTCCAGTTCCCAACTGTGGCAACTGATCTCCCTTAGTGATATGTGCAAGAAAACCCAAGACTTTTAAGGAGTAGTTTTTTAAAAAACTGTTTTAAAGTAGTTTGCAATCTCTTGTTCTATAAAAATCATGTTTCGTGATATGGAAACGATAGAAGCTTCTGAAAATGTCTAGGAAGTTTAAAAAATAATTTCCCTAGGTATGGAAGGAAGGAGGGAGGGAGGGAGGGAGGGAGGGAAGGAAGGAAGGAAGGAAGGAAGGAAGGAAGGAAGGAAGGAAGGAAGGAAGGAAGGAAGGAAGGAAGGAAGGAAGGAAGGAAGTTTTAATTTACTAGAAGATATTATCAATATTTTTACCCATGTATTTTATGTTGTGCTGAGACAAGTCTGAGGCTACAAATTGAATATGTTTTATTTAATCTTTCTATTTACCAGAGAGGGTTCTAGGGCTACACTTCATCCATTTTCTGTTACATGTTTACTCCAGGTATATATTTGTATACTTTTTCAGTCAGCATGTCAGACCCCAAGTGTGTGCCAGAGTGCTCCTTTGGCATCATTCCCATCAAACTTAGTGAGCCTTATTTCTGAATAAATATATATATAAGAAACTATACTATATTAAATCATCATAGTGGGAAACTATTAAGCAGTGAAAAACACAAAGCATAATCCAGTTGAGAAAAGAAACAGCCTTATTCCACTAACTAGCAGGCACCAGCTGGCCTCAGAAACAATAGTTTATCAGCAGCAGATCTTACCACAAAATATATATCCTCTGATTGAATTACAAAATTAGAGTATGAAGAGAAAGTGGTAGTTGTAGTATATTTGGATTTTAGTAAACCCTTTGATGCAGGATTTCATAAAATCTTACTCTTGAAGTGAAATCAAATTGGGTTGAACAGGAACGTTCATGTGGACCAAAAACTGGCAGGGGGAATCCAAACCAAGGATAATTATAAACAGTGAAACATAAAAGGAAATATCCCAAGGCAAGGACTAGGTCAAGTTAATTTTTTTGGCTGGTAGCTTAAAAAGTGCAGAATTTTACTAGAGGAAAATTCACACACATTTTTTTCAGTATGTCAGCAACTGGGAAACAATTCCCATTTGAATTATTTACTTATTTACTGTGTAGCTAAGGCTTGTTACTGTGTACTTCCTTCCTTCCTTCCTTCCTTCCTTCGTTCCTTCCTTCGTTCCTTCCTTCCTTCCTTCCTTCCTCCATTTGTATTCTGCTGAACCCAAAGACTCTAGGCATTTAACAATCCTATTCATAATATAAAAGTTTAACAATAAATGAATAATAAATAAATAATAAATAAACAATATAGGAATGCAAAACAAAATTTAAAAAATGAAACCAACAGTTACTATAATTGTACACTGACAGCACACTTCCAATCAAAGCTTTCCCTCTTCCTTTGCTAGGCACATGGAATTGGCTAAATCACTGTAGAAAATTCCAACTTGTGGGAGACAACTATTATAAGAGCATGCCTACAAGATCCATTGTGATTGATTGGTTAATTAACATAGTTTATATAGCTGTCCATTTCACAGAACAGATTCTGGGCAGCTTTCAAAGATTACAACACACACACACACACACACACACACACACACACACACACAAAACCTCTCTACACCTAAAGATTAAAAATAGCTCCACAAATGACCCCATCGGATGGTATTCACAAAATGATAGGACAATACTGTATAGGAACTGATTTTCTTCAATTTGGTTGAATAGATAAATTAATATGGGAGAAGGTGATCTCTGAGGTGCCTGGTCTGAAGCCAAATAGGGCAACCAGCCCTTGAATCACACCCAGAAGTAAATCAACATTCATTGCAGCTCTCTAAACAGTGTGTGTACCAGGATACACCCATTGCTACTTAGCAGCTGTATTCTGTACCAGCTATATTCCACCGGAAGGCTAAATTTAATTTATTGATACTTGTTATAACAACAGAATCTTGAAAATCAGATTCTATTGTATCTCCTCCTTCTTGTAATTCAATGAATTGGGGAACTGATGGATCCATTTATCAAAATTATCTGGACATTCTAGATTTTAAAAACATTGTATCCCTTCTTGCCTTGGTAATGAAGCTTCCAGACCTCCATCAAGATCATCTACCTTTCTCTGTATACCTGACTGACTGCACATGCAGAGAACAATTCTATTGCATGATAAAATCTAGTTTTCATGCAATATCAAATTGTGTCAATTGTACCACACTTCTTTCATCTTTTTTGGGTAATCTCAGTGTAAGTGAAGGACTTTGTAACAATGTTCTATTAGGCCATTCGAAATGTTAAGCCACTAACCCAGACATCCTAACATCAGCATAATGCTTTCTTTGGAAATGTCATATACTTCCTATGTGGAAAGAAAAAGCAAAATAGGGAAGCCACCACAATAACAATTCCCCATGTGAAGTGACCCAAACTCCAGTCCTTGAAGCTAATCAAAGCTACCCTATTTGGCTTCAGAACAACCTGAGAGATAACTTCAGAGATGGTATTCAGCAGGTTCTGACCAGTTCTGGAGAACCGGTAGTGGAAATTTGGAGTAGTTTGGAGAACCGGCAAATATCACCTCTGACTGAGTCTGCTCCCATCTATTCTCTGCCTCCTGAGTTCCATATGATCAGCTGGGCCTTATTTTGTTGCCCTGCACAGGAAAACGCAGCTGGAAAACATGTTAGTAGGAGGAAATGGAATTTTGCAGTAACCTTCCCCTGGAGTGGATTGAGAATGGAGATTTTGCAGTATCCTTCCCCTAGAATGGAATGGGAATGGATGGGAATGGAGATTTTACAATATCCTTTTCCTGTCGCACCCACTAAGCCACGCCCACAGAACCGGTAGTAAAAAAATTGAATCCCACCACTGGATAACTTGCTTCACTAAAAATCTTTGATAATGAAAATGTAGCAATTCTCATTATTCAATCTGTGTCAGTGATTCTACAGAGATTAATAAATAAAGATATTAATAATAAAGATTCTTAAGTAATTCTACAAAGGAATTATTGTGTCTGTCATCTGCACTTGGTTCTTCAATCAAACAAGACAGACACAGACTTCAATGGATAATTAGAATTGCAGAAAAAACAATTGCTACCAACCTGCCTTCCATTGAGGACCTGTATACTGCATGAGTCAAAAAGAGCGCTGTGAAAATATCTACAGACCCCTCATATCTTGGACATAAATTGTTTCAACTTCTACTCTCAAAATGATGCTATAGGGCACTCCACACCAGAACAACTAGACACAATGACAGTTTTTTCCCGAATGCCATCGCTATGCTAAACACAACACTGTCCCACAACACTGTCAAACTATTTACTAAGACTGTATTACTATTCTTCTCATTCTTCCTATTACCAACTCCTCCTACTTATGACTATAACCTTGTTGCCTGTATCTTTACGATTTATATTGTTTTATTTGTTTCCTAGTATGATTTGATTGCTTATTTAGTAACCTATGACCATCACTAAGTGTTGTATCTTATGATTCTTATGCATTTTTTCCTTTTATGTACACTGTATGTAAACATTTCTATTATTTTTCTTGCACTAATATTTTCAGAAATGAGATTCAAAACGACATGCAATCACATCTACATACATAAAAATAAACAAATATTCTCCAAACAATGTTATTACTTAGACTAAATACTCTAATTGAGAAATTATAAAAATAAAATTTATATAAAAATCTAAGAAAATAATTTGCTCTTTTTGGTTATCTAGGTATCTTTTTTTATCTGAACAACTTTAAAAATCAGATGTCAGCTGGAAAGTTACAAAGCCTGGGTCCACATGAAATTAACCAACTATAATCATGGTTTCAATGGAAATCAATAGGACATGTAAATCATGCCTCTCTTATCATACTGATATAATAAGACTGAATTGTGATTATATTTTGTTTCTCAAGCACAGGAATCTGTTCTAGAAGTTATAGCTGTACTGTTACCGGTAGTCCTTAAATTAAAACCATTTGTTTAGTTACCATTCAAAGTTACAATGGCACTGAAAAAAGTGACTTATGACCATTGCAGCATCCCCAAGGTCACATGATAAAAATTCAGGTGCTTGGCACCTGGCATGTATTTATGACGGTTGCACTGTCCTGTGGTCATATGACCACCATTTGTAACCTTCTCAGCCGGCTTTCAACAAGCAACGTCAGTGGGGGAAGCTAGATAAACTTAATAACCACATGATTCATTTAACAAGAGCATTGATTAAACAATTATGGAAAAAAGGTCATAAGATAGGATGCAACTACTTAACAATTTGCTTAGCAATGGAAATGTTGGCTAAATTGTGCTACCTGTACTGTAAAAGTCAGCTGAAGAGATCATCATGGTCACTTTGCTTGGTACTTAATAAAAAATATACGATACTTACAAAACTGCAGGCAACTAATAAATAAAAACATGAATGAATCTGTCTGTCCATCATCTATCTATTTATCTATCTATCATTTAGCTACCTATCTATTTTATGAGTGCCTTACGTGTTTGGAGATTATCAATTCCACAACAATCAGAAATTGTGGGTGCTTCATCACTGGAGACTTTTCAGAAGAGAATAAACAGCCACTTGTCTGGTCTACTGCTAGAGCAGAAGGTTAAACTGGAAGATTACCAAGGTTCCTCCCAACTTTATTATTCTGTTATTTATCCAGATCATGGTTGTCCCAAGGGTGCTTTTTCCAAAAGGCAACTGGACTTTCTTGGGTTTTTATTTGAAAAATAACTGAAAAAGTTTTTTGTATGACAAGGAAATGTTTTCAAAGGAAAAAAAACCCCAAGAAAATCAAGTTGCATTTTGGAATAAACACTTTTGGGACTAGTAGTCCCCTATGACAGGAAGGGACTTTGGAGGTCTTCTAGTTCAACTCTTCATACTCAGGTAGAAGACCCTATAGCATTTCAGAAAAATGGTTGTTCAATCTCTTCTTAAAAACTTCCATGATATTCCAAGGAAAAAATGAAATTCACATATACATCTTGACCACTAATAACTAAAAATATGAAAGGTTGCCACATTCCAAACGTGAGACATCATGTTTTCTGAAATAACTACTTAAGCAAATTCTCTTTACTCAAAGTGAAAGTGAATTCCAGGGAAAAGTGCAGAATTTGAGAATTACTAAGTATGATAACTAGACAATGTTCAACTTAAATCAGAAGTCTTGATAAAGATTATTTTCAGTGCAGATGTAATCCACGTGTATAATGGTATAAATCCGTATTTATTCCTGAATGCTGAGAAGGATCATGCATTAACTGAATAGAAATTCAACTATTTTGCCTTCTCCATATAAACCCAAACAAAACAAAATTAGGGAAAAAGACAGATATATTTTGTTTCATTTTTATAAAAGGAATTTGAACAGGGTATTAATATGTTTATATACAGTGTGACTTACAGTAAAAAAACAAAAATTTATTTCCAAAAAATGACTAAACATTCATTTTCACCATATAAAACAATAAAATTATTGTTCAAATATATATTTTATGGGGGTTTGGCATGCTAATAAACAACAGTAAAAGGACAGTAAAACTGAACAAGTAAATCAAAAGGACAGTAAAACTGAACAAGTAAATCAAATTACATTTAATTATGCCTAAAACAAAATAGTATTTGGATTTCTAGCAAACTAAATGATATTTGGGGTACATTCATATTTTATCAGAATTTCTCCCTCCTATGAAATTAAATTTATTGATCAGTTATTAATTCTGAAAAAGAAACTCTTATAGCAACAGCATTTTCCACACAAGCAGATTCATTAGATGTTATAAAGTTACTTTAAAATATTTCCCAGAACAATAAACATAATGTCCAGGTACTAAATAGATTTCAGAAAGTCCAAGATAAATGCCTATAATATGCAGATCAGATGATGCTATAGGAAGAAGATCACAAATCATAGAAATCCATGGAAGATCTTGCAAGTTCTCTCTGCAGATCTCATACATTTTATATATACATTTATAACAATCATTTATATATATATTTATATCAATCCATTCATACCAATCCATTTTGGACACAGTGGGAAATATAGCTACTTATCAGATAGGATAAAAATCGTTTCTTTGTCCTTTCATTTGAAGTTGTTCAGAAAATGACACCTCTCTTTCCTTTTGTAATGTAAAAATATATAAAATACCTTATCTGTAAAGAAACAATATTCCAAAAAAATGAAATAATTCCCATCTTTGATATTCTTTTTTTCCATTACCTACTTCTATCCAGTGTTGGTTTTGTTTTGTTTTAGGTTGTTTTTTTTTCCCCTTATTACATTGGATGTCATTGAAGGAGATGTGTGCAGACCTTCCTTTGACATGTAGACGATACAGACAGTCCAGTACAGTTTGCAAAGCATTTTGATTTTAAGCACTTCAAAGAATGCTCTCCTCTTCAAAGTCAAATTTCATCACCACTGGCCGGCTCGTGTTCCACTTCTTGTTTCGATCCTTATCCTCAATGAACTCCTGGTAAGGATCTTTCTTTGAAATAGTTTTTTTGGAGCGAACATAACCGAAAAAGACAGTAAATGCCAAGAAAGAGTAAAACAACATGACAAAGAGAATGAAAAAATAGGCATTGTCATATGGTTTGTATTTTGGTGTTTTCTCCTTTGTAGCATTTGTCTTTGTATCCAGGTTTCTTTCCAGACTTTTCAGAACACATTGAACGATGAGAGATGCTAATGCTGTTTGGTTCATTTTGCTGTTGTCTTTCCCAAAGAGATCCAAATTTGCACTGAAAAAATAGGAAGCAGCAAATTTATTGAGCAACTAGTGCCTTGCTTTCATTCACATCCAGTCAGTGGGAGTTTTTCCCTTGGGTGGAAGGTGTGTTGGTTCCTTAAGTGTTTCCTATTTTAGCAAGGAATGTAGTAAAGCACTTTAGTGTGTCTCAGTCACCTGATAATATGGCATTTTACAAGATAGACAATGTTCCAATGTCAAAGGGTAACATAAATACACATATTACAATAAACTGACCTTCACTGTCTTTCTCATATTAAAAAACAAAACAACTATGTAGCCAAGGGAGTGTAAGTGAAGTACTGTACAGCATTCTAAAACTTGTCATTTTAAATTTTGTTGTTCAAAAAAAATGGTGCAACCAAAATGATTTGGAAGCTTTTGCTGAGAAGTCAGCTTACAAAGTTCTTCAAAATGATATAGATTGCAGAATTCATAAGCTGGTTCATCATGGCAAAATCTCCTTACCCTCCCCCTTCCCTTGCCTTCAGATCTAATATATGATTTCAAACCAATCTCTCACACTACCAGAGGGACAGCTGTAGTAGTTTGCTGTAGAAAACCAGAAGTCTTGTGGCATCTTAAAAGATTAACAGATTTATGGCAAAAATCTTTCTACAGAGATATTGCTAGGTTTTTTTTAAGATGTCACAAGAGTTTTGAGATCTCTTTCACATTTAAATACGTCAGCATACTGCACTGTTTTCTGTTATCAACAAAAATGCAGCTTTCTTGGACATACAATACTTTATTCATGTTCAGTCCAATTATTAAGATCTGCCAACAGCTGTTGTGGTGTGTGTGTGTGTGTGTATTCTTAAGTTTTCACAGATATTTATATGTATGGTATTCAGCTTTGTTTGGGTATTTTCCCACATCATTATAGTTGTCCTTTTAAAATTGCAGCAACGTTTCAGCGGAATCTCATCTGCCATCATCAGGCTTCTGTATTGTGAAACCTGATGATGGCAGATGAGATTCTGCCAAAACGTTGCCACAACTTTAAAAGCACAACTATAATGACGTGGGAAAATACCTGAACAAAGCTGAATACCATACATACATATATGTATAATATTATGTAAATATATATATAATTGTCTATGAGCCTATGAGTTCACTGATTGTGGGTATAGTATGTATATATAATATTATTGTATGAGACATTCTCCCTTCAGAAACCAAGATGGCACCAACACTGGTTTCCTTCTGATGGCAAATCAGCCTCTAGTTCAGGGGTCTCCAACCTTGGCAACTTTATGACTTGTGAACTAACTCCTTAAGTTCTAAAGTTGCCAATGTTGGAGACCCTTGCTCTAGCTGGTAGCCAATACTTTGTATTTATAATGATTAAATTCTTCCTTTTTCTTTATATAATTTGTTCTTAATTCTAAAATGCTTTCAATTTTATATTTATTGTCTCTCACCCTGAGATCATTTGATGTTCAGTAGACAAGAAGACAAATGATGCTAAGTAAATGATAGCTAGATATCTAGATAGACAGATGGACAGACAGACTGGTAGATATAGTGAATCTCAAGTAGCGATGGTATTTAATATTTTGTTTGATATCAAGAGAAGACCTTCAGTAAAACTTTTGTTTGGAATGGGAGAATGTTAACAATCAAAAATCATGCAAATCTGATTAAGATATGAAACAGCAAAGGAAGCATTGTGTATTACAGCATTTCTAAGTTATTTATGAACAATTTTATCACAATATTCAGCTGACCCTGAAAATTCTCATGCCTTTGTTGACCATGACCTTTCATGGTCATTAGCCACAATTTCTAAACACTTGAGTTAGAGATGTGGACAAAGATAAGGAAGCCATCTTGTCCAGGATAAGTGTTTGCAAATAGTTCTGGAAAAAAAATGAAACCCTTGACTGTCAGTGACAAGTGGAGTTACATGAAGTAGCGAAAGAAAGAGCAAAGGGTTAAGTTGTTTTCACTGGGGTTGTCACAGGTCATGACTACTACCATGATAATAGCAAAACATTGGAGGCTGTGGGGATTCTGGCTTTCTATTGTGTTTTACAGGCTTAAGTCATTCTAAAGTAAACTGTTTTTTTTTTTACAAAGAGGTGAAACTTTATCTGGCTGCAAGGAGGGGTGGGTAGAAAAGTTTGGCTGCCACAAATGACAATGCCAGCTGTTTCTTCCTGTGATCTGAATTCTAGGGAGCCAGTTCCAAGACTTTGAAGTAGAGAACACCTCAGCCAACTAGCACTTTGCCAACCATGTCCTGTTTCTTTAAGCCTGACCCCTGAACTGCTTGTATGATGACTAATTCACATGCTAAGATTGCGGAGTATATCAATATCACTTCTATGGTCTGCATTTGTCATTAGGAGTTTGTTGTAAAAAAACAAGATGAAAGTAAAGCCTGAAATGGTATATGAGCAGACTGTACAATTTATAGATGAAATGCATTGCCTTATATGTCAACTATTTGTTTTTAAATTAGCCTTTAAAGTTATACAACAACACCATAAAGAAGAAAGGCCAAAGAAAAAAAAGAAGCTAAAAAAAGAAGTAGCATGAAGAATATGCTACAAAATCTTGTTCTTGACTAAAATAGCATATATCAACTACAAGAAAATTTTCTGATTAGTTTCAATTAAAAAGAAACACATTGTCTGTCTGTCTGTCTACATGATTGGAAGATATATATTTCCTGTGTAATATGGTTTTAGATGCATGTTCCATTTTCTACCTCCACACTGCAGCTTCTGAAGTTTCCTCGAGTGGAACAAGAAAGCCTAATTGCTGAGGGAAATTATAATATAGTAAAAGAGGTTTTCTTTAAAATTTGAATGGAAAAACCTCTTCCTTTGTATCATATTTTACTTTACTCAGCACGTTTCCTAACTGTGCATCATTTTAAGTGATCTGGAAAAGCTTGTATGTGAAGTAGAAAGCAAAAAAATCTACCAGATGATGCACAAATCAGGGTCCCACTAGCAGACTGTAACTAAAATAATCTACATCTTGTTTTTAAGTCTTCAAATTTGGGTCTTCAGAATTTGCAATATTATTACAAATGTATATTTTTTCAAGAACACATGGTTTCTTTTGTAAGTTCATCATAATAATAAATCCTGTAAACTATTTTGGCCTATTCAGAATAGGATGTTCCTAGTAATGTTAATTTTTGAATCAATACAATTTGCTCTTACAGCCCTGATGTTCTGAGGAATTTTAAAAAGAAGGTACAATACATAGAAACATTGTCTTGATGAGTTTTGTTTTGCTTTATTTACCTCTTTGCTGACATTTGTCAACAATTTATGTACCTATCTATGATTTATCAGATTAGAATCATCATACAATGTTCTTGAGGATTTGAAATTGTAATGTGATTTTTGAAACTTGTAAGACATGGATACCACTCAGTGCAGAAACATTACATTGTTCCTAACTGCCTGAATTACATTTTTTTTCTCCATTGTAAACTAGTCTCAATATTTTCAATGCCACTCATTTCATCAGAACAGGTTTGCAGTGCTATTACCAATATTTGTAATAATATGTTCTTAGGTAAACAAAAAAAAATACATTTGGAAACAGAATTATTATTTGCTTGCTTGTTTCTGATAGAATGGACTGTTGCAAGCAGTTGCAATGGCCATACCGATTTTTACTTTTGCTTGCTTTTTCTCACTATTGTAATGCCTTCTGCAGCATTTGGAGCAAGCCATTTGGAAATACTTTAAATGGACTAAGATATTAGCTAGCAAAAATGCTGACTTTTGAAGCCTGAGTATTTATCTCAGTTTTTTTATGTTTTAAAGCATCAATAGTTGGATGTTATTGAAGTAGCTTTGATATTATAAGGCTGAATGGTCCAAGAGCTTAAACTTCAATACTTCAGTATAAATAAAAGTGAATCGGAGCCATAATTTGTACATGTCTAAAACAGCGTGAAGGATAATTGTTATGTGTTTTTAAATAGTCAAAATTTAGCTTGACTGCTTTTTCAATACTGAGTTTGCTTTATTAAATTTATTGCCTGGTTGTGTAGTCATAAATTTAACTACATCAGGTTTGTTTTAACACAGCAAGTGCCATTCACTCTAGCAATGCAACAATACAAAGAATGGGATACTAGAAAGATAAGTTTTTGCAAATGGTTTGTATCTGAGTGAAAATTTCCTTGAAATTAAAACAACATTCCTGTTATACAAAAACTACCAGAGGATCAGTTTTGACTGGATTTAGGAACTAGGTGCCCATGCCTCTAGATTTAAAAAAGAAAACAAGGTTTGAGATATACCATTCCACATGTAATTTCCATAGGATACTTAAAGGATCAGAAATTTCTTTAGTGATGATGGAGACAATGAATGAAGATTAAAAAGAAAGAATAAGATTAAAAGAAAAATGAACACTTAGCAGAAGGAACCAAGATCAAACAGTGGATTAACTATTTTTCTTGTTGTTTCCCAGAAATTAAATAAGTATGGAGGATAAAGAATTTGTTTCCTTTTCGTCTTAGAAAAATGCCAATTATGGAAACTAAACTGCTGGATCGCATATCAGTCTGCTTTGGAAATGTGAGAAATGGATGGGAAATATAAACATAGGGCAATAGCTTACAGTTATGTTATGAATTAAGCCTGCAAAAGTATCAACATTTAGTCACTGAATAAACTGTCATAGCTAATCTTCCATGATGAATTTGAGCCAAATCAGAAAAGAAACTATAGCCTTATAGTTTTGAAGATTATCATTACCATGAGTTGAAAATCTTTGGTTAAGAAAGTTAGTGGAAGACAAATAAAAATATAGATGCGTAAAGAATCCAATATGGTCTCAAAATCCCAGCATAGCTCATCTCATCTATTCATCCTACCTTTCCTTCTGTGTCATCTGCCATCAGAAGATCTTACCATAACTGAAATAATTAAAACTAGCTGAAGTTACAAAACAAAAAAGATTATGGATAGGAGAGAATATTTATAGCTCAGGATTGAACTGCGCAGTCCTTGGTGCTCTCTGTGCTTAATGGGTTTTTTTTTGCAGAGATTTCATTACCAAAATAGTTAGTGCTTGAACGTTGTGGGGTTTCTCTCATTTTATATACTAATGCTTGCCCTGTCAGTGTTGGTGGGAATGGTTTTGATGGTTCGTTAATTAGGCTATTGTTTATTGTTAGCTTGTTTGTCTGAGTTGGTGGCTCCTTGATTGGAGTATTGATAGCTGCTGTTGGTCTAGTATTAATTTTGGTACTAATGTCTGCTCATCTGAGTGTTGATAGCTAGTAAGGAGATGTTTTGGTCTTTTGTTGTTTTCTTTGGCTTTTTAATTGTCTCTTTTGAGACATGTAGATATTGTTTATCTCTATATGCTGTTGATTGTCAATTTGTCTGAGTGACAAACTTTTTTGGGTTTGGCATGGTCTAGAATACTCACAGTTTCCCAGTTTAAACAGTGGTTATGTCTGACCATGGGTAGTGAAATTAAGGAATTTTCACCATACTTTTGACTACTACTTATGTTTATGAATATACTCTGCTAGTTTCCTACCCGTGTGTCCCACACAGTGACCATTACAGTATGTTGTAGATGATTCCTGTTTTGGGGGGCGGGTTGCTGGGTCTTTTGGTTTACTTAAAATGCTTTGTGTGCTACAGTGATGCCATGTGGTTGTAATAGTCTGTTGGGGGTTTCTGAAATGTTTTTGATATATGTCAATGTTATCCTTTTCCCAGCTTGCTTTGATTGTACCATATTGGATTTTGATAAAGTTGTTTGAGTATCTATTTTGTTGGAAGATGTTGCAGAAGTGATCTGTTTCCTTTTTATGATGTTCAGGGTTGCTGCAATGTGTTTGTGCTTGTCTAAATAGTGTTCTTGCACTGCTTTGGCAATGAAACATCTGCAAGAAAACAGTCAAGCTCAGAGACAACAAAAAACCCACAAAAAGATTATTCTAGATTTTGTACATACATTGATGAACATTAACTTTATTTTACAGTTTAGTCTCTTACTGCTTCTTCTTCTTTTTCTTCAGCGTTTGTCTCGCGCTCGGGCGAGGTCCGCTAATGTCCTTGAGTACTGCTTCCACACCTCTCTGTCTGCCACGTACTGCTTCCACACCTCTCTGTCTGCCACGTACTGCTTCCACACCTCTCTGTCTGCATTTTGTAAATGTGCCTTTCTACATTTGGTGGAACTTAACCTTCTTATTCTTAAATGGTATTAAACTTCTGCAACTCTCCAGATTGTAGTTTCATGCCTATGATATCCTATTTGTAACTGTTACATAAGTATCAGCTGATCAAGTAGTTTCAGTTTCAGCTGTGATTGGTTCAAATATCTTCATGTCCCATTTCTGGTATAAAATTAGTTTTATAAATTCCACAGATGACAAGTTTTATATTCAAGTTCTGAGATATATAAATGAAACCTTTGGATGTCTTGTTCATGAACATCAGTTGAAGAACAAAGCCTGCCTCACAAAACATGCTGTGCTTTTTAAAACTACAGGTCTCTCTGACTTCACATAGCAACCAGCCATAAATCACATTGACTAGCACAGGGGTCAGCAAACTGTCAGGACCCAAATTTAAAAATAAAAGTATTTTTAAAAAATATGTTTTAATACTATCCAAAATCTCATGAGATCACTAAGCCTTAAAGTATTCCACAGTTCTCATCTGAAACCTTTCAAAATGGGAAGACAGGAACAGCAAAATTTGGCAAAATTTAGATATCTGTGTATGATTGTGTGAATGTGTATGCACATGCATGCTTTACTCTTAGATGCATAAAGATGCATTTATATAGTGGCCTTCTGGACTTACACAGGCACTCTTACAGCCCTTTATGTAGTTAATCTTTTAGGAGATTGTTAAAATTCACTTTAAGGCAATTAATGCTTTCTCTTGTTAAAAAACAGTAAGAGAATTATATAAGCCATTATCAACAGTGAGTAGGAGCCCTTCCTGTAATTGTAATCAACACAATAAATTAAAAGTACAAACACTTTAATTTGTCAATGGACAGACCATTTGATCTAAGTCTCTTAGGTACACAACTCTAACTGCAAATGCCAGTTTACATTAATTGTAAATGCCAGTTTAAATTCTAAATGATGCCGCATCAGCATAATTTATAATAGTTTATAATATTTTAATGTAAATGTGAGCTATGAAGCACTCAATGTTTATTTTCAGTTTTTGTAAACATACTTTTTATTGTTATTTTTTCCATATAATATTTTAATTAAACATTATAATTTTAACTGGTGGTTGAATGACTCCTCATGAAGAGCCTCAGTGGTGCAGTGGTTAGAGTGCAATACTGCAGGCTACTTCTGCTGGTTGTTGACTGCCTGTAATTTGGCAGATCGAATCCCACCAGGCTCAAGGTTGACTCAGCCTTCCATCCTTCCAAGGTGGATAAAATGAGGACCCAAATTGTTGGGGGCAATATGCTAACTCTCTAAACCACTTAGAGAGGGCTGTAAAGCACTATAAAGTGGTATATAAGTCTAAGTGTTATTGCTATTGCTTTCATACTTAAGGGATAGCTTGTTCTTTCTACTTGGCTAAATTCTTTATAAAATCCTATTCAAAAGTGCCTCTGTCTATTTGTTATATTAATTTCACCAAAATTTCCCATTTAATTGCAGTACTAATTCAGGCATTGTATCAACCTATTTATTTCAGAAAAATAGTTGAGGTAAATATCATACCTCAACTAAGAGGACCATACTATGGAACTGTGCTTCACTGAAATTATTATGTGTTCACTTTTTACATTTTTGTACTATTCCTTGATATATAAATGAAACCACAATATTTGGTTATCATTTAAGATTATAACATAGTTAAATGTGTACCTGTATTTTCCTTTCTTGGAAAACACTAACTAGTTTCAGAATCTGAACATTGTTCTATATAAGTTTAAGATTTTTATATGCATAAAGATGTAGTTTGTGGAAACTTCCTTTCATTAATCCCAGACAAAATTACTTAATCAGATTTGATATCATAAACCAGCTACTGGTCACTTAGGACAGCTGCATTCCCCTAAATGGATACATCTCAGATGTATAGTTATTAGCTCCTAAAATATTCAAAAGTATTATTGTAAGCTGGAGAAATCTGGAAGTTTCAAGGCATGCATTTGGTAGATATCCAGAATGGAGAAACTCCATTACAGACTGACCATCCAATTGTTTCAAGAACAAGATTATGCTTGTGCAAGCAAAGCATGCTGGGAGCTGCTGTCTCCCTATATATATTGCTGGGGAGGTTGGCTGTGTTGTCATTTCTTGATTGGTTGATGGAGTTGATGTTTGCAGATTGGCTGGCTTTTTTTTAAGAACATGTGTGGCTGAGGTATTGGCTGTGTGTCTATCAGCCTCCTGTGTTGTAACGACCTGGGTAATGGGCTGTGTGATGACCTTCTGAGTTCTATTGTTGTGACATCCTGGGTCTTGTGCTATAATCTCCTGAGTCGTTGGCTGTGTTGCAACATCATGAGGTTTTGTGGTGTAACCTCCTGAGTTCTGTCATTTGATATCCTGAGTGGATGGCTGTGATGTGACATTCCGGGTTTTGGTTTGGCTCCAAGTTTGAGGCCTGGATATGTGTTCATGGCGTGTGTCCGTTTGCTTGGTTTGGGGGTCGGGGTGTGTGGCAGCTGGTGATGTAGCCATGGTCTGGTTTCTGGAAGGTAGTTGTCTTTCATCTATGGGATGGGTTTGGGTTTGAATCTGGCAAGGGAAAATGGTGGTGGTGTCATGTGTTGTTTTGGGTCCAGTATTGGTTTTTGTGGCTGGGACTCATTTGTTGATAAGGGCTAGTTTCCAGATATCTGGTAGGTGGGAGGCATCGTCCCATTTATTCATGTTATGGGGGTGTTTCTCTATTTTGATGGCTTCCCTGATTATTCTCTTGTTGAAGTGTTCAGTATTGGAGATTAATTTGAACTGAACACTATATATCAGGGGTCTCAAACACAATTTACCTGGGGGCTGCTGGAGGCAGAGTCTGGGTGAGGCTGGGCCGCATAATATTATACTTTAGATTATACTTTATATTTATATTATACACTAATATTATACTTTCATATCACGGTGGGGGCCACAGGATATTGTCCTGCGGGCTGCAATTGGCCCACGGACCACGAGAATGAGACCTCTGCTATATATAGTATATAGAATGAATATATTCTCATGTTTCCACCAAGAGAATCATGATGAGATTATAGAAAGAATATGAGTTATAGTTGTACACATTATGAGATTATAACAGAATAAAATAGAATAATTTAATACAGAATCAAAGACTCATAGAGTTAGAAGGGTATTTAGATATCAGTTTTCAGTGCAAGAATCCAAATTAAAGGATCCCAGATCATTCATTTAACAGGTCCAGGGAGGACTAGCTTATAATCTTTCTGGGTCATTGGTTCTATTACAGAATGGCTTTATTATTATTAAAAAGTTTCTTTCAATATTCAAATGGAATTGCTATTTCTGTATTTTCAACTCACTGTTCACTTTCCTGCAGTCTGGAATAAATCTATTATGTAATCTACTGTAGATCATTGACTGTGTTCTTTTATGTGATAACCTTTCAGATACTTTGAGTGTTTCAGTTGTGTTTTCTCAGAACTAAACATACAGAGCTCCTAAACATATAATATCTCTTCACAGAGTTTAGTTTGTAATCCATTAATCAACCACATGGCCTTTCTCTGAACTTCTTAAAGCTTTTCTGATTCCTGTTTAAATTGCAGTGCCCCAAACTGGTCACTATAATTGAGATGGGGTTTGACCCAGGTAGAATAAAATGGAATGAATTTTTTCCATGCATTGGAAATTATACTTCATTTAATTATTCATTTGCATTCTTTGTAACCGTGTTATACTACTGGCTTAAATTTAGTTTGCAATCAACTGTTTTTCCAAGATCTTCTTCATAAAAATTTCTACCAAGCCAGATATTTCCTATCTGTATGTATTTATGTAATGCTTTAAACAAGTGAATAATTTTTGGGCTGTTCACTTTAAATTTTAGTGTTACTTTTAGCTCATTTCATCCCACTGACACTTTTTGAATTTTATTTCTGTTTCTAAGATATTAATTATCCCACCCAATTCTGTCCCATCATCAATTAGAGAAAAATTGAGCAATGGAGCATGCAGATCCATTGGCATTTGGTATGATATATTTCTCAGATTTAATGAAGTATTGATGAGGTCTCTTTGAATAGTTTTGAGTTATCTATGTAACTATTTAAAAAGGACATGTTGGCTCAGTGGCTAAGACGCTGAGCTTGTGGACCAGAAAGGTCAGCAGTTCAGCAGTTTGAATCTCTAGCACCACGTAATGGAATGAGCTCCCGTTACTGGTCCCAGCTTCTGTTAACCTAGCAGTTCGAAAGCATGTAAAAATGCAAGTAGAAAAATAGGGCCCACTTTGGTGCGTTCCATACACCTTCAGCATTTAGTCATGCCGGCCACATGACACAGAGATATCTATGGACAGCACTGGCTCTTCAGCTTTGTAATGAAGATGAGCACCGCTCCCTAGAGCCCTAAACAAGTAGCACGTATACACGAGAGGATCCTTTACCTTTATCTATGTAACGATTTATTTAGCTGTGATTTATGAAAATGAATTAGTCATTACCACGACCTACTTCTTAGTAAGCTAGAAAAAAGTGGAATAAATAGCACCACCACTAGATGGATTCTCAATTGGCTGGCAAACCATACTCAACGAGTAGTCCTTAATGGGTCTAAGTCTACATGGAGGGAAGTAAGCAGTGGGGTGCCAAAAGTTTCTGTCTTAGGCCCAGTACTCTTCAATATCTTCATTAACGACTTAGATGAGGGAATAGAAGGGGAACTTACCAAATTTGCAGATGATACTAAGCTGACAGGAATAGCTACCACCCAAGAAGATAGGCTCAAGATCCAGATGGATCTTGACAGACTAGAATACTGGGCCATATCTAATAAAATGAAATTCAATATAGAGAAAAGTAAAGTCCTACACTTAGGCAAGAAAAACCAAAAGTACACATATAGACTGGGTGAAACCAGGCTCAATAGCAGTAACTGTGATTTTGGAGTCTTAGTTGACAACCAGCTAAATATGAGCCAGCAGTGTGCAGCAGCCGCCAAAAAAGCTAATGCAATCCTAAATTGTATTAACAGAGGGATACAGTCAAGATCAAGGGAAGTACTAATACCACTCTACAAAGCTTTAGTAAGACCACACCTAGAGTACTGCATCCAGTTTTGGTCACCACATTATAAAAAAGATGTTGAGACTCTAGAAAAAGTACAGAGAAGAGCAACCAGGATGATTGGGGGAGTGGAGGCTAAAACATACAATGAATGGTTTCAGGAACTGGGCTTGGCTAGTCTAGTAAAGAGAAGGACCAGGGGAGACATGATAGCAGTCTTCCAATATTTGAGGGGCTGCCACAGGGAGGAAGAAGTCAAGCTACTTTCTAAAGCTCCTGTAGGCCAGACAAGGAATAATGGATGGAAACTGAACAAGGAGAGATTTAACCTGGAAACAAGGAAAAACTTTCTGATAGTGAGAACAATCAATCAATGGAACACCTTGCCCTCAGAAGTTGTGGGAACGCCATCAGTTGAGACTTTCAAGAAGAGATTGGACTGCCATTTGTTAGAAATTGTGTAGGGTCTCCCGCTCGGGTGGAGGGTTGGACTAGATGACCTTCAAGGTCCCTTCCAACTCTGATTATCTGTATCTGTATTAAGTGCCAGAAGATTAATGCATTCCATAACTATTATTACTTCCAATGGATAAATCTCTATTTTGATAATGATTAAAATGTCATAACTTTACATGGATTAGTTAAAGCAGAGATAACTAAGATACCATCAGAAGACAATATAGGATTGAATTATGGAGTCCTTGCTACATTCTGTTGGATTGAATTATGGAGTCCTTGCTACATTCTGTTTGCTGTTTTCTTGCAGAGGTTTTGTTAGCTGATTAGGTTACATTTTCCTGCAGTGCAGTGAAAATGTTAGTTACCTAACTGGATAATAAAATATCTGCAAGAAAACAGCCAAGTTCAGGGAGTACCAATAACCACACCAATTATCAAGATATCCAATCATGGGCTACATAATTGTATTTCATCCTTTTTTGGGTAGAAATCAATTTTACTAGGGGATCCTGCTCCTGTGGCATTAAAAGCCCGTTTTATGTCATAGGTTGATAAATTGTTCACTGTACCAAAATAATTTTATAATCTGCTAAGATATTAGTAACACATTAAGAGGTGATATATCTAGTGGCTAGAAAGCTGACACATCCTGTTGCTGTGTTCATAAACATGCAGATAACATTCCCACTGCTATCAACCAGCAAAATATTATGGCTGCACAATCAGAGACAACAGGGAACTGTATGTGAAATAGTCATATAAACCAGGAGTATACATTCATTGTAAATTTCAAAGTTAAGTGTTTTGTTAAAAATACACCTTTTTTAGTGTTTTGCATAACTGTATTAGCTACTAATTTACAGTTTTGCTTTCTTCCCTCTTCACTTTTTTCCTTACTTTTACATTTAGAATCCTGGGAAATCTAATCATGCATGTCACCAAATCATAGATTATTCATGTAGAAAAGTATAGCTCTTCCATTCTTTTAATCTATTTTGGGTCGAAACTCGGTTGTCCTCTATATTGCAGGGAAAAGATCTGTAGCTACTCTTGTGTTTTAGATGTCTAGGGAGATTCCCAGTCATTCAGAGATCATGGTTGTCCCAAAGACGTTATTCAAAAGGCAACTGGACTTTATTGGTTTTCTTCCTTGAAAAGGTTTGCTTCTCATCCAAGAAACTTCTTCAGTTCTGGCTGAATGGTGGGGGTGTTTCGTGGCTTGTGTTTTAAATTCCATGGAACTATTGTAAGTTTGTATTTTTTTTAAAGTAGAAATTATTTCAGTGGGAAGTGCCATCTTCAGAAAGTCCAAAGGACAGTCTTACATAGTCTAAATCCACACTATTTTTCCCAACAGAAGCTAGCCAGATATGTCAGAGAAGCACATGAATATCTAGTTTGGGCTACTCAGATTCAGAATTATATCCCCTGAAGACCAGATGATATGATTTACCACTCATATCTAATCGTAGATGATTGCTTGACCTGCCATAAATTTGTCCTAAACATTTTTTTAAAAAAAATTAAACTCGAGGTTAGAGCAAGAATGTTCTGGAGGTAATCATCAGATCTCAAGCATAAGAAAGGCATCTACCCTTTCACCTTCTTAAAATCGTGTCTTCTTTTAAAACTATCCATAGCATAATAGATTTTCTATATAAGGAGGGGAAAAAACTATTTTCAGTGTTTTTGTGTTAAGAATTGCACAGTGGTGCTCCTTTTATTGTTGACATTAAGACTTAGATTAACAGACTTATCTATTAACTATTATGCAGGCTTGCTACTTTATAAATAATAAATTTATATTGCATTTATGGAATATTATAATGTTTATTTGAAACAAAGATGTGCTGTCTACCATGTAAAGACAACCACTGAATTGTAAGCCAAATACCCAGAAATTTCCAGAAGTGAGAAACAGTTTTCTAAGTTAGATGGAAAACAAATGATTATAACCTTAGTAATTATTCATTTAATCAACCTACTGCCTGTTTTATTGCATCTTATTGCTAAAATTTGTCTTAGAAATTTATTTTCCCTCTTTTTTTTCTTTCTGTTTTTCTTTACTTTGTTGGGGAATTTTTGATGGAAATAATATTTTAAATTGGCTACTGTTTTTTGCAAATTTCAAATAATAGGAGATCCATATTCACTTTAATTACCAATATGAAACGGTTTGTAACCAAGCAAGAGCATTGCTGCTGTGCCAAGGACTAAGATATTTGAAACTTTCAATTAATAACACAATGTGTGGCATTTTAATTGTACCTCAAAAGCTTTTCAGGTTCTTTAAATGGACACAGAACGGAAATATTTCCTTATGTAAGGAAAAGGAAATTGTTGCACAGTATGGGTCCAAGATTTGCTTGAAGACACTGAATGGTTAATGAAGCCTCTGAGCTACTTCCAGACTCAAAACAAAGAAAGCTATAGTTCTTTCTTATCAGCAGATGTTTTTTCATATTGTATATCGGGCTGACTTGATTAAATTAGCTGGTAAAGGTCAAATGAAATATGTCTTCCTATTTCTATTCTGATTTTTCCTGACAATCCCTGACAGACCTGATAATAAATGGGACTTGTCCACAATAACTGTAAAGTTTCCTATATTTGGAATTACATCAGCTCATAGGAACACTTACCTTACTTCGCTGTAAAATTATCTCACCAGAGACTTTTGTTTAATGTGTACTTGCACCATTGCATTCTAGTTTCTGTATTTTCATGGTGACCTTAGCAGTATAAAAATTGAACCATAGTGCCCTGTCTTCAGGCTCATTTTAAAAGGAATAAAGTTTTCAGTAGAGGTATCTTGAAAAGGAAACCAATAGTTTGCCTAGCATTTAACTTCAAAGCTCATGTCTTTCTTTGTGTACATATAACCTCATCATGTTTGTTAATTTACTCACCAAAGCCCATGTGTTCAGCGGTGGTTAACAGGGTTAAGTCAATCTCATGGAATTCCTGAGCAAAGCATATAATTCCAAACATGTCTAAATTAATGTTCAGTTTCTTTCATTTTGCAATTTAGTAAAATTTCCCCATAAAAATAATACACAAAATAGCCAAACAGATATTATGTGTTTTTCTCTTGGAAATAATTTTCTTTCAGCTACCCCAAGCTGTCTTTCAAGTAGTACTACTGCTATCCAGAAACTTTTCTGAAGGAAATTAAATTAATTTGGAATGGTCCAAATTCTATCAAGCAAAACATCTTATAGGAAAGATAGAGATTCGCTTGTACTTCATTTTGCTAGAATAAAAAAAGCATGAAGGCACCAACCACAGAAAAAGGAGATTGAAGCTAGATGGGCATCTTAAAACTGTTCTATATTTTAGATATTTCAGAATCCATTTCAAAAGGTACTTCAAAAAACCTTTTGTCAATCAAGTCATGTGATAGTCTCCCCAGACACCAGATTGGACAATGGGGAAGAGCCAGCTCCAGAAACTTTGGAGGGGGGGGGAAACTTCTCAAAGCAGCACTGGTAAGTTGCCAGGAGCAGCATCGGTAAGTTGCCAACAGCTCTTAGCCAGGAGTGGAGGGGCAAGGCTCAGTGGAGAGGTTGACACAAGGGTGACCAGACAAACAGCCAGTTGATAGAGGAAAAGGAAAAGCACAGCTGCAGCTGGAGACACTAGAGGGCTGGTGGGAAGAGCAGGGCAGAGAAGGTGCAGAGCTGCAGCTGTCTAGTGGGGATGTGGAGGAATTGCCTCCTTCATCTGATCCACAAATGTGAAGGACTGAGAGGAGGCAGGCACAATGAATGTCAGTGAGGCTATTAGTGAGGCAGCAGCTTCACCCCTCTGATGAGTTGCACTGGTCATGGCTATTTAACCCACTATGTGGAGCACAGCATCATAGCAACAACTTATCAGTTTCTTGCAGTGCATTCATTCAGCCATTGTGATTCTTGCCATGGGTTTAAATCTTGACTCTGCTGCTGGACATGGATGCTATTTTTGTACTTTGTACTTGCTTCTTCAACCTTTGACTAGGATTTTGGTTTTAGTTATTTATACTCAGATTGTGAACTTGTCTTTGTACACTGAACCTGGTGCGGAGACTTTATAGGCTTGCTCTGCATTTCCAGATAGGAAAATTGGATTGATGAGGTTTGCACTAGTTCCTGGGAGCAGGAAGATTGAATATTGGGAGTACTGTTTGGAGTTGATAAAGCCCTATAAAGACTTCAACCCTTGGGGGGAGTGTTTGTGGAGCAAAACAGGATACATTCTTTAATAATGATTTTTGGCTCCAGTTGAACTTGGACATTTTAAAAAATAAAACTTTAGAATGGGACCAAGGTATTAATTTCCTTTCAGATGATATTGACATAGGAGAGAAGCACAGTAATAAAGGAGTTTTTTTCCAGCTTAATCTCATATAACATGTAGGGCTATGTAAAGGATACTTACCTGAGATTTAGGAAAGCTGCAACAATAATCAATAATTCAGAAAATGATAGTGGTAGTACCAAGCTATCATGTCTACTGCTTGAAAATAATATAACACAGAAGATCAGATAAAAGCTTCTTAAACCCTTGTTCTCTTTCATTTTAAGGGAGGGCAGCAGTAATCACCTTTGTCTCCTGGTAATCAATATGTGCAGAACTAAGCTTGATGGACCAATGGTTTGACAAAGAGCACGTCTTATTTCTATTCATCCAGTCATCACAAACAGTGTGAAATCAACCTGTGATTGACTTTACTCCTTCAGTTCTTAAAATTTTGATAACAAACAGAGCTCCATAAGCTAATCAAAAATCATAATTTAATTGACACATCTCCTTCTGGGGAGGAGGCAAGGTAAAAGGAGTCACAAAAATCCTGCCATTTTTCTCCAAGAAAAATGAAGATAAAATGCTAGTCACAGCCCTTCTCCCATAGCATGAAATAAGGGAATTTATTTGGAAATGGAATGCCCACAAGTGTTATAAACCCATAGAATTTCAAAGCAAATAATAGCTTGTTTCAATTTCAAATTAACTGCATCAGAGTGTAATGGTATGTGAGAATGGCCTTGGGTGACTTGAGTGGAAGAGGGAAGAAACAGACAAGAGCTGGTGGGGCAGTGGTTTCACAATTGGAGGAAATAGCTTAGGAAGAATCTGCCCTAATTAATCAGGCAGTTAAAAGTGGCAGTGGGAAGTTTGTAGCTTCCAACTTGCAAAATTGATGTCAGCCCTTCCAGGTAAACCAGACACGAAACATGACTAAATGAGCTAATTTTACTTTACTGTAAGGCTATGTTAACAGAATATTGCAAGTCTGAAGATATAAACTTCCCACTGGTACTTATTAACAGCCTGATTAATAATGGTGGGGCCTTCCTACAATATGTATTTTCCCCTGATCATTAAGCAACTAAGGGTTTCCCCTTCTCATTTTTTTGGTAGCATCCCTTCTCTTCAATCTTCAAGATCATTCCCACATACCATTAAAAGACCCAGCGAGAAAAACTATTCAATTCTCAAAACAACATATTAGCAAGATTGTTGATTAGCAATATTGAGACAAGGTTGAACTAGGCTCCAGATTAGAATGGAAAAGACACAAAGATGCTTCTCCAAAAGGCAGCTTGACTTTCTTGGTTTTTCCATGACAACATTTCACTTCTCAGCCAATGAGCTTCTTGGATGAGAAGTGAAATGTTTTCAAGGAAAAAAAAACCAAGAAAGTCTAATTGCCTTTTGGAAAAGCATCTTTGGGACAACCATGATCTGCATGATTGAGAAACTCCATACATAAAGAACACAAAGATTTTTCCTCATTCTTCTTTTTTATGATAAAATATCATATATATTTTGTCTGGTGAACAGCAGTGTTTTCTGAAAAATCCAATGATATTGTATTAATACAAGCTCACAAAATTCATCACCAAAAGCAGTAAGTGCTTAGCAAGTTTCCATAGCTGTTTATTCATTATAAATAGTAAATATTTACTGCGCTTTTTTAATATGAGATTTTTTTTGTTTTTACAACACATGTGTTGTTGATAGAGAATGTAACATAAAGATAGTATTTTGTTCAATCACTCTTTAAGACCAATGTGTGAACTAAATTCTGTACGATATCCTAGTCCTACTAATTTACTAATTTCATTGAACTGAATGCTAAAAGGAATGAATTTGTGCTCTACCTCACTCACCATTCCAAGAATAAAGAAAAATAAATAACACTGTCTGCCATCTTCCTGTCCCTCCTAACATTTCAAAAGATAAATTTATTGACATTTGGAAATGTCACAACATGTATGTAAACCTTGGTTTCCACTGAATTATATAAGATGCAATTGTATAATTTAAAATTACATGATAACTACAGAGACATAGTGATTTATGCCCTGAATTTTCTAGAAATAATGTAAACATAAGCATTTTAAATGTAGCATTTCCCCCAAAAGTCCCTTTTGATCTAATAAAATGGAGATCATTGAAGCAAACTGTGACACCTCTATATACTAAAAGAGTGAAATATGCATTGTAAAAATAAAAGTACTTGGAAAAAATATAATTTTGATTCTATATATAATGCCTTGGATGCAGCCAAAGCTTGGTGAGGTACGCCATATTGCACATTGTTAAGCAATCATAGAAATTAAAGTTATTCTGTATTTTTGTTTGTTTCTTTCAGGAGGTAACATGGACTAGGAAAATTTCAAACACAAACGATCTTGCAAAACTTTTCTTCATGTTACAAAATGTGTCATTTGCTGTTATGAAGAAAAGTCCTTTTGTATGTGACACTGACCAACAACAGGATTACAAAAACAAGAAGATAACCAATAACTTATTTGTGGAAGTCTTCAAACATCTAGTCTAGCACCCTACAGACTTTAACATTTCCTTTCAAGGTCATTTTCCAGTGTGTTAAACAAGGTTCTTCAGCCCATGCTTTGCAAACTGAGCACTATCAAAAGTCGGCACTGAAAGTTTCAAAAAAAAAAGTTCCAATTTTGCAGCACTCAGACCACAATGTCCAAGTTAATCCATGGATCTTCATCAATCTAAAAATGGAATGCTTACTTCAACCCAGCAATGTGAAAACTTCTATATTTCTTATTTGTTCTTAGCCAATGCCATGGTGAACTGAACTATTTTATTTCTGGTACTGTTTGTAGTTCTTTATTTTCTGAGCTGCTTTACCCAACATATTCAAATGCCTTATTGAAAGCACTGATGAGAAAAGAATAGTCCCATTTATCACTAGTACGATCTCTGCATTCTGGGCCTCATTTTGGTGAGAAGATTTCTCCATTCCAAATACTGGACTGAGACCAGGACCAAGACCAACTTTAATGTGAAATGGACCATTCACTTATGCAATATCTGGCTTCAGATAATGAAAGGCACCTGTAAAAAGAAAAAAAGAAAGAAGAAGCATAATAAGCTTTTTAAGTCATGCTGTGACAACCCCACAGCAAGGGGCAGTGTCAACTACAGGTTGACATTGTCATATTTAATACTAATATATCAAAGGAAAGAGACTAATATGCTTATTCTTAGACAAGTTTGACAAAACTCTATGTATCTGGGATTATATACTATAATGATTCTTGAGCTGACCTCATTAAGAACATGTGTTTCTAATAGTGGAATGCCAGTGGTTATTTCATTTTGGACAACTCCTCTGTTTTACCTAATGGCAATCAGGTTTCATGTCTCAACAATTAATAACATCAAGATGTTGTTGACATCACTTTAGAAAATAATTATGCAGCAGAAATGTTGCTGAAATTATCTACTGTCATAGCAGCAAATGCATCTATCTCTACAATAGGAAGAAAATGCATTTTATTTTTTTTATTGGAAATATTATGCTATATTTTATTATTAAATATAATGTGTATCAAATATATCTATTTTACTTATCTGCATGCATTTTGTGGTTTTGAGAAGCATCATGACCCCATCAAGTTTTAATCAAATTTGTTTTTTTAAAAGTACCAAGTTTCTCATATCTCTCAAAACGTACATTTCAGTACAATGGTGTAATTCTTATTGCTGTATAACACAGACTTTACTATAAGATCTGGCTACCCATCAGATTTTGCTGAAAAAGATATCACTTTCCTTCCTTTCTCCTAGCCATTGCTGGATTACATTTTTAATCCCTCAAACAATATAAAAGGCTGCTTAGGAAACAGCAAGGTCACTGAAAATATAGTAGTTTGCTCATGCACACAACATCCTCCAAATCATCAAGAGATACATCAAGGCAGTATTCCCCAACCAGGTGTCCTATAGATATCCTGAATGGTTTCCATCATGACAACTAGCCTAGTCAATATTGCCTAGGAATATACTAGATAGGACTGATAACTATTCATTCTGATTATTTCAATGTGGCCAGGATAGAAAAGGAATGATTAAGGTGTTGCATCCACTGTGATGCAAACCAGTATAAATGCAACTTCACTGATCTGGCTAAAGGCTACACTATGGGTGTCCAAGGGGCAAGTGGGAAGGGGAGGTTAATTGCAATACATGAGTGGCAATCTAATCACACAAGCATCTTGTTAAGAAAGATATCCTGACACAAATATGTAATCACAGTATTTGCACAATTATGTCATCATCTATGTCATCATTTTGGTACCATCAGGTTTCCTGCAGATGTTGCTGGGTTGAACTATACTTATCTGATCATCACCATATACAATAGAAAGAACTCAGCCTCTAAATAGAGTTGTCAGTCCAGAACTAATCTCCTGCAGGTTTATGACTAAATATTTTTCATAAATTGGTACAACCTTTTGTCTAACTGCTTAAGGCAGTATGCACAATTCTCCTGTCTCCAATTTTATCTCAACAATAGTGAGTTTGTTGGGGCAGACAATCTAATTCTGCATAACTGAGTTGCTTACCCAACCAAGAATAGTTTTGAACTTGGTTCCTCCCAGTTCAAACCAGCACCTTGTTGTACAATTGATAACTGCTCGTTGTTTGAATGAGATTTTTAATTGGTTAAAAAACAAAAAACCACCAGAATCTATGATGAAGAGATAGATTCCAGGAACACACATACATTGTTGATGATTTAATACTCACTTTGTCCATATTGCCCATACTGATAGCCTGGGACAGGATCCATACTGTAACCAGTAGTGCTGTATGTTGGTGGGCAGTATGACTGAGATGTCGGCAGGCTATCTAAACTTTTCATATGATCTAGTCTTTGACTACAGCTTGCAGACACTGTGGTGGTTGGTTCTAAACCCCCAGTTAATGGTGACAAGGCATAGTCAGTTTGGGGTTGGTGAGGGACTCCTCCATGGTTAGTTAAGAGGCCCATTACCTAAAATAAAAAAAGAAAGGGAGAGAAGGTGAGGCTATAAGCTATATTTTAAGCAATCCACAAATTACTTTATTATTCCTATATCTGTTACTTGGTTTCTGTTCTTTGATTCCAAAAATAGACACATCACATAAATTTTGGTAATAACATATAACTGGCATTCTATTCTAACATACAAACATGGAAAATCTCTAATGTGTGATTTCTAATGTGTGAGCACAGTGATATCTTTTAATTGTAACATGTTTTCACCATGATTATTTTTAAAGTTCTAATACTCTATAAGGTTAGTTCTTTAAAATTCTATTATTCTACTATTTTTTATGTTCTTTAAAAAAGAAGCAACAATTATTTATCTGTAGGAATCTTGTTTTCCCATTAAAGGGTATATGTTGTTTTCCAGTGACATGGTAACAGATGCCCAAGCTGTGAAAAACAATGTGTGTTCTGATTAATATCAATATTATATATATTATAACACAGATACAAACCTCTCCAATAGTTTATGTTCTTACACAAAAAAGAAGGAGCAAGCCCAGCCATTCTGGCCCCACTTTTTCATTTCCCATCCTTGCCTGTTACCTTCTGTTGCAGGCAAAGACACTTGTCTGCTGCCAATGACATCTTTTAAAACGATACACAGGGCAAAAGCACAGTAATACCAGCAAAGAAAAGACAGCACCAAATCTAAACTACAATTTTCTTTAAGCTTGATTGAGAAATTATGGCTTTAAATTTACAAGGAAAACTAAAACCAGTTGCAAGATCAAAGATAGTCAAAAGAACTAGAAATGCCCTGTGGAGGTTCAAAGAGAGATGTGTTTGGTTTGGTTGTTTTAATCAACAACCTCCCAAACATTTAAGCAACAAAAGTCATTAGCTGTAGTGTATTTTTATTACTCTTGAACATTGAAATGAAAATCTTTTTCTTTACTTCTCTGATGTGCACTGCAAGGCCTCCATAATGCAGAGTACTCACTCACACACACAACATTCAGTATATAAACTTACACACATGTATGTATGTATGTATGTATGTATGTATGTATGTATGTATATAGAGAAATAGATTATATGTTATGTTGTGTTGTGTTAGGTTAGGCTGCTTTGTCATGTTATGTTATGTTATGTTAACATTGCATTGTATTATATTAATCATGTTATTGAACATGCACCACAGCACTTCTTAAACTTTTTAAAACCAGGGGACATTTATCTTTTTATATTAATGAGGAACACCTATGAAAGATGCAGAAAGCATGAGAGTATGAATTAGCAAAAATAAATGTATTGTCTACCTTCTTGAGCACTCTAGCTAGTTTACAATACAGTATTAAAAACATCCATAAAATTATAGAATCTTTTTTTAACCTCTAAAAATGTGTTCCTATTTTTTAACAGAACCCTCTTCCCCCTCCTCCCACAAAAAAGCCCTGTAGAAGAGGAATAGCTCCAGCTGCCTTCTTAAAGGATAAAAGGTCGGTGTCTTCAACTGATGAGTTAATTTACAATGTGTGGTTATGATCAAGAATGCTGTTTTCTGGGTTTCCATTGCCATAGTCTCTCTGTGGATATCTGTAGTAGCTTCTATAGATAGCCAGATTCTGTAGAGTGGACAGATTTATCTGGAGAAGAATCTTGAAGTTGATAGGGCTAACATTACCATAGTCTAGTTTCTCTGAAGCTATAGAAACATAGTTAGCAGATGTTATAGACAGTGATACAGGCATTTTTTCTTATATAGGAAATTGGACTCTTCACTGTAAATGAAAATCACCAGAGTTCACTCAATGGCTACAGCCTTACTAAACTTGGAATAAATCCCTTTATAAACTCGCTGGAATTTTGTGAGTTGCCCCATACAGACTTTTGCATTACATGATATAAATGCAAGCAGCTGGTATACAACTTCAAAGTCCAGTGATTCAAAAAAAAATCAAAGTAATCTACAAATGCTGTTTACTTTCTTTTTCAAAAAGCAAAATAAAACAAACAATAACAAAACCCCATCCCAAATGTTGCAAGCTTGTTAATATTCAATAGTTGTAGTAAATGAATTTGGAAAACAGCTGTTAAATTTATAAATTTCATTTGCTGCTTTCAATAATTAGATTTAGTTGTTTTTTTAAAACAATTACATCAATTCCCACAGTTGATACACTGGAAGAGAGAAGAACAGGATTTTACTATTTTTCCTCTGAAGAGGAAATGGAGGTTGGGAGGGGGTTGTGTGTTAAAAACCCAGGAACACATTTTCAGAGATTTTTAAACATTGTTATATATTTTATGGGTGCTTTTAATATACTATTGTTAACTTGCTATAGTTGTTCAAATAGCAGATTGCAAATAATTTGAATTAAATAAATCCAGTTATCCCCAAATTTAATTCTGCAGTAAACTATCATAACTCTACAATTTTAAACTCAGGAACATACCACAATTTTTAGGAGATAAAATTTTTCCGACTAAAACTAATTTTATTAAAAGCTATTTTTTTACTAAAATATTAAGCAGAAATTACATTTTCAATCCATAATTTTTGATAAATCTGGAGTTCTGCCTATTATTGGGTTGCCTTTCTATATGCCACTAATTCTTTGAATAGTGTTGAGTGGTATTTTGGTCCATAATATCTGTGGGGTAGAGTACAATTATTCTTCCCAAGATTTCATTCAATTTATCAAGATGTTATGATGGCCCTCTTTTCCATTCTAAGCTTTTGTAGTATTTGTAATTCATATTTCATTGTAACAGGATTATTTATCTCCAAATTGTTAACAATCATTGTAAAATTTGCTTCCACCTTGTCTAAACTTAATAAAAACACAAGCAGATTAAATTAAAACAAATTAAGTTTTTAATAATTATTATCAAATAGTGCTTCCCTATCTTTGAGAATGAAAAAAGCAACAACACTACTAAAATTGTTATTTCAGAAATATCTTCAGAGGCTTTCAGAACTGTGCTGCAGTTGATTAGCATCTAAATAATTAGATTTTGGAAGCATTCTCTTTGAAAGTCATAAGGAAAGTTGCCTAAAGGCAGAAACTCTGCCTTGTGATATGGGTCATGACCTTATAGCACGGGAACAAGGAGTTACTGAAAGGGCACTGTTGGCTTTCACCTAACTGCTTGGGCTAATCGAGAACTTATTCTGAGACACATTTAAAAGTTTGTTTTCCAAAGGGATAAATAATTTATGCTTTGTCAATGAGGTATCTTCCAATGCCACCTGTAGCTTTCTTCTTTCCCATCCCAATTGGTGTAGCATACAAAACGACATTTCCAGTTACTGCATTTTCTAGTGATATAAATTCAACTGTAACAGATTTTTTTCCCCTAAAGTTCTGCCTTTTCTGGAAATAAAATATCATTGCAGTTTAGATTATTATTAGTTTACAAATAGGTGAAATTGACAAAAATTGATGTCCTAAAGTTTGACTCCTAGTGAAAGCATCCCTGAGGTTTTCCTGACAATTTTTTGCCACTGCCTTGTTGTGGCATTAAGGTATCTATTTATTTGCTTCCAAGTCTAGTCAAAAGTCTTAGTCTTCTTAGATAGTCACCCATCCAAGTACTAACCAGGATAAAGTTCACTTCACTTAGGTTCTATGGTCAGTCAAAGCCATCTAAATGTTGTCACCTACTGAGATTTATAACAAGGAAAAATGAACTGGGGATATTTATATTGTTTGTTTGTTTGTTTGTTTGTTAAATTTATTTGCCACTGATCTCGCAGTGGGGGTTCTCGAGGCAGCTTGACATGATTCCCAAAGTTTTACTGGTACTATGATTGGTTTCCTTTAAAAAGTTGTATTGTTGAAAAACAAACAACGTCTGCGTTCATTATATTAAAGTGTTATTTTAGCAAATCTGATAAAAGACCATATTATTTTGAAGTTCTTTTAAGGCAACATTGTTTTATATACATTATATGCATCATACATTTTAATGTTAGTCCTTTGAACTTTCAACAATGAACGAAAAAGATAAACAAATATGAAATAAATATATTCACGTGTTAGCTGTTTGGAATATGGAGTCATTCCTGTTAACTGCTTAAAAAAGAAAGGGGAAAAAAACCTCAGTTTTCCAATCTAACATGGAGTTTATTTTTTTCCCTGAGAGACTTCATTCAATTTTTGTTTACAAATCTACATAAATTTCAGCTGATTCAAATGTATTTTTAAATTGAATTCTGCTCAAATTAGATGAAAAGTGAATTTTTTTGCCCCTTTAAATAAAAAAATCAAATTCAGTGATTTATGCCACATTTTATGTAACTGAAGCAAAAAGGTAAAATGAAAGTGTAGCAGCAATTTTTCTTCATGGAAAATACCTATATATTTATTGTTTTTATTAATTTCATCCACTGACTCATAAATATCTAGCAAGGTATTATAAAATATAAAACAATTCAGTAGTGAAACAAAAGATACATATCACAAACAATGAAAATATAGCATGAATACTGAAAATAAACATTAAACATGCAGAATTAAAGTCCTGATTGTACAGAAACATCTAGGTACATTCAAATAATGAAGATCAAGTTACTGATTTTGGAAGAGGTTTCCACAACTGAAGTGCTGTTGATAGTTGGACATGTATCTGAATTGTCATTAATGCTGGGAATGAAATATCAGATGTTTTGTAATTAGTGCACAATTGAATAAATAAATAAATATGCTCTACTGGTGCACAATTATATTTTAAGCTTATATGTAGTACTCATTTAGTGACTGTTTGCAGTGATGAAAAAGCAATTTTACAACCACTCCTCACATTTCCCACAGTTTCACTTAATGACCAAGTTGCCAGTGCCAATTGTAATCACTAAATGAGGATTACCTATAATGTAAAAGCATCTGAGAGCAGTGAGAGTACTTGGCTCACCTTCAAAAACTGAATACGTTAGGTAGGAGTTAGATGGAAGACATCAGAGCTCTTAGGGCAGTAGGCCAGACTAAAAGATTGAAAAGAAATCCCACAAGGAAGCATGGAAAATCAGTTCTGGATCATTGTCAGGAAAGTTTAATATCTTTCTTTCTCTCTTATATATTAATTTTGTCGAAGTGTCAAGTTTGATTCAGGATCTAAACCACCCTTCTTACCCAGCTCTAGTTTCTCAGGAGATATGGTAGGTGTGTAATTTTAATTAGATTGAGCCTTTCAGTAGTATTGATTTACAACAAAATTGCTATGTTGCTTTTCTACATTTGCTATGGAAGGGACTAACTCTTCTATGAAAAATAGTCAAATATATATCTTTTTAAAAATATGTAGTAGGTTCCACTTTCAGTATGGAATTCCCCAAATAGAAACATCTATCAAATTATTAAACAGGACACACCTAGTCTCAATGATGCAAATTCTGTTATTTCAATGAAATACGATGTCACTTAATAGGACAGGAATGCTGACATACTATTAACATTTGTAAAATCCTCACATGTTTTAATTCATTTACGCATGCTTGCATTTAATATGCTTTGTAACTATGCCTGCAATGTAATTGACTGGAGATGCATGTTCTGTATTTGGGTTTCTCTCTCTCTCTCTCTCTCTCTCTCTCTCTCTTTCCTTATCGTGATTGAAACTTTTAATGAATCAACACCAAGAAAATTATTGGCTGTTAAAGTATTAAGCTGAAGTGACAGGATCATGAGTAAACTTTAGTGGAGTTAATGACACCCTCTTATCTGACCCTGACACATTTGCAGCATGTAATTTACAGAAGCTCTGTCCAGGGAATCTTGACAAATGCTCCTAAGGATGTCAGGGCGCTGATCCATTTTAATGTAAAACAGATGTGGGTCACATGCTCTCATTCATCACTGCACTGAACATTTCAAACTACTGTTTAGATGGATGGCATTACCTGCTGTGATTCCTTTTTCTCTAAGGAAACCCACCTCCCCATTTGCTCTAAAATTAAAAAAAAAAACATAACCTTCTACAGAAAAAGAGATAAAATTATGCAGATCAACTCACTGAGCCTCACATGTGCCAATGAGCCCAGTTTTTAGTGTTAACAAACAACTATTATCCCAAGTTAAAATATTTTAGGTAAACTAACATCTCCCAGATTCACTCCTTCATTGTATCCAGTTTAAGCCTTATTCTTTTTATCCCTCTAATTGTATTGTCTTATTGTTACACTGTTAATTACCTATTCTACCCCTCCTCCAGATTATTTTGAAATGATATTCCATATACTAAAAGAAATAGATTGGCATCTATGAAAGATGATACTGTAATAGTGATTATATGTGCAATTATTTTTTGTTTTCATTCTTTACTGTAAAGGCTAGATATGTGATTCACTTTAAACATTCAGGAAGCACTATATAATTCTCCTTGGCTTCCTTAACCTATATTATTTAATCATATACAGGTAGTCTTTGATTTACAACAGTTCAAACTTACAACAAGTGACTTATGACCATTTTTCACACTTACAACTGTTGCAGTATCCTCATGGTCACATGATCAAAATTCAGACGCTTGGCAAATGACTCATATTTATGACGGCTGCAGCATCCCAGGCTGTGTGATTCCCTTTTATGACCTTCTGACAAGCAAAATCAATGGGGGAGCACATTCACTTAACAGCTGTGTTACTGACTTCACAACTGCAGGTATTCACTTAAGAACTGTAGCAAGGAAAGTTGTGAAATAGAACAAAATTCACTTAACAACTGTCTTGCTTAGCAACATAAATTTTGGGCTCAATTGCAGTCATAATTCAAGGGCTACCTTTATTGTTCATGTGCACTACACACACACACACAAAACAAATGCAAGATCAGCCACATGCTTACTATGGAACTCAGTGCAGATTCCTTTTCCATCTATTTGTTGAGTCCTTCTTTGAGGGAGATGAACAGCACAGAAATGTGAAAATAAATAAAATGGTAATTTTATAAAATTAAATTTAACAGCAAGCAACAAATATAAGGGTTCCTGTTTTCAAGTTGTACAAGTATTTATTTTATCTCTGTTTTTCTCAAAGTCTGTACTGATTGTAGTTTGTTAACTCCTTGATTAATTACAGTAATAGAAAAAATGACATACAGTGGTATATGAGAAATTGGCAAAATCTGTGATTTTATATGAACCTCTTAGATTTAGATTTAAGATTAAAGTAATTTTGGCTACAATGAATTGTTTTATATCCAAAAGCTTCAATTAGGTTCATGTATCAGGCTGTCGATATTCAACAATTTGATCTCAATCCAAAATATCTAATTTTAAAGAAAAAATAATACCATTCTAAATGCCAGAGGTAAAGTCTACTTCATTTTCATTAGCCAAAACAAGCATCTTTTTTTTTTCTTTGTTCCCAACTTGAGAGGATGGAAGGAGGAAATTGTGCATTGCTACAGATGTCATACTGTATACTTTTTATACAGGCTTAAATCTACATTAAAGAATCCAGAATTCACTATACTTTACCTAACTCCTCAGTAGTTTCTGAAATAATATGTATAAGTGGCAGCATCTAGGAATTGCCATTCCTAATGATTAAAAATGACATTTTGATGCTAAAATAATAGCTCAGCTTTTTCAGACATAAAAATAATTTTTAAAAATATTTCTATCACTTTTTCCCATATATTAATGCATATATGAGAAATTATTTTGGTTCCTCAGATATAAATTTCCTAGAATGTCTTCTGAAAACAAACAAATATAATAGCAACAAATTAAAAAATGTTTGCTTAATGGTCTGTGGGTCACTTCTAAATCATAGATATTTTTCTCTTTTTTAGTGCAAGATATCCATTCAGTTTTATTTTTTGTTTAATGTGTTTCTGGTTCCTACTTATGATTCTTGAATTTTTAGACAGCAATAACTACATTTTAGCAAATAACTTGACATATCTTCTCTGAAAAGCTGCAAAGTTATGTTACCATATCTGAAATGTTCAAATCCTAAGCAAAGCAATAAACAAATTAATAAATGGATAGTATTGTACACTGAATTTTAATGTCACTTTTTCTGAAAAGAAACATGTTAAGGAATATACTAAATCAGCAGTGTTATCACGTTCACAGCAGGCATTACCAAGCAGTAGTTTTGCCTTTGTGTTTTAGGCTTCACAAGTGTTTATCAAAAGAACCTGGTAAATTTTTGTCTCATTTGCAGAAAAAACAGCAATAATCTGAAAGTTATTGTATGAACCTAGAAAATGTCATAAAAAGAGCTGAAATTAAATGTACAATTTATATCCATGTTATACTTGATGTCTGGAAGTTGAATCATGGCAACTGGACTTTTGTTTCACTGCTTATCCAAGTAGCTTCTAAATAGCAAAATATGTCAGACCAAAAACAAAAGAAGTCCAGTTGTCATGACTCAACTTCCAGACAAATCTACCTGGATGCCTAAAAATCTTAAGCAACATGCCATACATAATATAAAATGTAAAATTTATATATATATTACATATTACATATATTATAGACCTCTAATATCCATACTGTCCTGGTCTTGGGAATCACAGAATGGGAAAAAATTAAAAATGTAACTGATCTGAGGACCAACCTTGCCAACCAAATACTTTCTAGATGTCTTTAACCATAGCAGCTATCTTTGCTGACTGCCTACAAGTGGAGATACTTCCATACATTGAAGCACCAGGTGGCAAAGGCCACATGAAACCTTGACATCATTAATCTTTATTCCAGCAAAGATCAACCATTTGTGGCAGAAGAGCTATTACCACCTTCAAGTATTAATGACTAAAACAGACACCAGAAAAAGAATCAGTCAACCTGATGAGAAATACAGATTTGCTCTAAATCTGAAGGAAGTTGAGATGTACAGCTTTAGAACTCAGCTGAATTCTTGCTCATTCTTTCAGTACAGATTAAGAGATACTTTGTTCTAATGTGGTACAGGTCCAAAATCTCTCTTGCAATTTCTCAAAGTTGCCCCCACCCCCAAAAGAAATATTTTCAAAGCTTGAAAACTTCTTTATAGTTTTTTTTTTTTGCATTTTTAATTAATAGATATGAGAGAGGGTACTACTGCTGGCACTGTTTTTAATATTGCATATCTTTTCATCACTCTGAAAATTATCTGACTTCAAATTTCTTCTCCCCAAACTGTGGGCAGAAAAATTGGACAGATTATTTATTTTAATGTTTTCAGGGAAAGAAGAAATTTTTCAACAAGATTCTGTCCCTTTTAGTAATTAGTACCATAATGCTCTGCTCCTGGGGAGGAAAGTTATGATGAATCTAGACAGCATACTAAAAAGCAAAGACATCAACCTGCCAACAAAAGTGTCTATAGTCAAGGCTATGGTTTTCCCAGTTGCATTGTATGGCTGTGAAAGTTGGACCATAAGAAAGGCTGAGCGCCAAAGAATGGAGGCCTTTGAACTCTGGTGCTGGAGAAGACTCCTGTGAGTCCCTTGGACTGCAAGGTGATCAAACTGGTCAGTCCTACAGGAGATCAACCCTGACTGCTCTTTAGAAGTCCAGATCCTGAAGATGAAACTCAAATACTTTGGCTTCCTAATGAGAAGGAAGGACTCACTGGACAAGAGCCTAATGCTGAGAAAGATTGAGGGCAAAAGAAGAAGAGAACAACAGAGAATGAGTGGCTGGATGGAGTCACTGAAGTAGTCAACATGGACTTAAATGGACTCTGGGGGATGGTAAAGAACAGGAAGGCCTGGAGGAATGTTGTCGATGGGGTCGTGATGGGTTGGACATGACTTTGCAACTAACAACAAAACCGTAATCATAATAAATGAATTGCCTCATGAAGTCTCTCCTTGGGAGAGACTGTGAGGAAGCTGCATACACACACACACACACACACACACACACACACACATAGTGAGACAGAGAAAGAAAGACACAAAAATCACACACACACACACACACACACACACACACATGTATCTACAATTTTTGCAAACGCAAAATTGTCTTTTCTAACTCAATATTCTATGAAACCTAGTTTTACCTCAACTTTAAATAAGCTATACTATGATTTCACCCAGGTGGTTTCATTTAGTGCCTGAATTCAAACTGGAAATAGATTCAAAATGTTGGCATCAAGAATCTTTGAAAAAAACAAATAACTGGCAATGATGGAGGTTTTAAAGTTTCAAACTTTAATGTTCCAGAATCAACATCTTACTTCAACATTATCACGTTAGTTTTTATGAGTGGATTGTATGTATGCTTATGTGGATATTCAATTTAATAATCTCTATCACTGCCAAAAGCAGACTTCTGATGTTTTGTATTGAATATAGTACCTTCTCAAACTAGTTGTGCAATCAACATCTGAAAAAGTATCACAATCACTCCTTGGCTATATTCATAGCAGTAAATTCTTAAATATGTCTTTTGTATGCAAACTGTATTTCTTAAGCACAGAGCTCCAGAATGTTCCATTTTACTAACTCCCAGATGCCAATTTAGTTATCAAAATATTGTGTGGTTGGCTTATTTAGTGGAATATCAGGGACATTAACTATAATAGATCCACTATCACTGAACGTTTCCATTGCTCTTTCACAACTTAATAATTTTGTTTCTATTAAAAAAGAAAACATTAAGACATTAATTGTCAACAATGTTTGATTCTAATGCCAGAAATTATGGGATCATTGCAGCATCATAAAATGTCAAGCCTTTTGTTAAAGACTACACTTAGACATTGAAAATCTTGAAAACCCTGTATTAAAGTGTTACTGAAAAATATATCAACTTTTTTTCAAATGGAAGCCTATCTTTCTTTTGCTAAGGTCTAAAGCCATACAGTTTTGTATCCCACTATGTGCTATAGGAATCACTGAAACTTAATTACATTTACTGTTACAAAAAAAGAGTTTATGAACTTTTGCCTTTAGGCAAAAATGTTTATTTCATTGCCTTTGCTATTCATCCTTTTCAACTCTATTGCCTTTGAACTCTTCAGCTGCACACAGTTATCACCATGATACAGAAACCAGGAAGTGTGCTCTGGAGATGCAGACCTCAAGTTGCAGAAAATGAAAAAAGCGAAAGATATAGGAGTCGTTATTTTGGCCACCCTTTGTGCTATTAAAATCTCATTTTCTGCCTATTAGAATGCCCTCTTACTGCTTACGCAGTGGTGATAGTCAGTGATTAGTGTGTAATTCAGTATAATTGTCTTTTCACTTTTCATTTGTGTCATTCCGAGCTTCCTTCTGTTTTTTTTAACCCCACAGAGAAAGAGCAGAAAGAAAATAAAGCTGTTAAAATTCTCACATCCCTGAAGAGATTTCCTGATTGTAATTATAGATTGCTTCCTCTCCCCCAATTCTGTAACATTGTTCAAAATTCAGTAGATACCTCTCCAAAACACCTGTGCTAAATCTAACTAATAGAATAAGCTACAGAATATTTTACCTGAAACTAATAATATCAAGCTGAATACTTGGGCCAGAAATAGGAAGTTTAACCAACCTTTTCTGGCACTCAATTATCAAGGCAATTTATTAACATGATCATCCAAGAAAAGCTCATGCAAATTAGGAAAACAATTATGTCCTTCAAGTCATTATAAGCTTCTTGAGAGCAGTAATGCTCTTAATTTATGTATTCATAATTCGATTATAGCTCAGCTTAAAGTGGATTGCTCATCAGCTGAGGTAATGAGCAAAACCTACTCCTAAGGTTAAATTTAAACAGTACATATCTTTTTCATTATTTTCATAATAAAGACTCAAAACCAAAATCAATGACTCTGGAGAGGTTTTTTTAAAGGCAAGGAAGGGAAAGGAAAGAAATCAACTTTAAAAATATATATTATGGAAAAGCACCACATCAAACATGCCTGACAGCTGAATACAAGCAAAAAGGCTTTGGGATTGCATTATGAAACATTGCCTTAAACTAAATATAAGCTATGACTTTTGATTCTGTCAGTAGAAAAAGGAGGAAGGAGGAAACTAGCAAACTGAAATCATGTGGCTTATATGAAGAATACTTTATGGTTTAAATTTGGCAAATCATTGTATGATGGCCTTGGGGAACAGACAATTTAGTTTGGGTATACAGCAAATCCTGTGTCTGAAAAAGCAGGACTGACCTGAGGTGAAAGGCCATTGCCAATGGCAGGGTTCATAGGATTTGAGGGCCCGGATGGAGGCACAAAGCTGTCTGTATAGCTGGAAAAGCCATGCCTTGTGCTTGGTAGGCAGTAGGCAGAGCTGCTGTCTGGATTTGAAGGGAGGCTGCTTTGGTGTACCGTGCTTGGTGGAAGAGGCTGAGGTCGGTGAACTGTACTGCTTGGGTCTGACACAGCTGCAATGAAAAGGGACACAGGTATGAATCTCCTCATTTTCCCATTCAAAAGCCAACCATAGATCATAGAAAGGTTCACCAGATCAGTTCCCAATGTTCAAAACTATTCAGTGGTTGAGTACACATCATGTGTAAAGCCATGATGCAGTATATTCCGTTTGGTTTAGCTTGTTCAAACTTAGCCAAACTCATTCTCAGGATCACTTGGACTATAATGGAAGAACCGGTTTTGGTGATTTAAGTCATATTTTTGTTTCTTACATGCCCTACTTCCCCCTTGCACTTCATTTCCTTACACATGGCTTGAGTCAGGAAAACAGTTTTTAAACGTTAATAAGTGATGCAAGGGAAGGAGAAATAGGAAGAAGGAAACACAGAAGGAAGACCAATAACAAAAGCATTAGGAGTACACATTGAAGTTTTAAGGAAACTTATCAAACTTTTGAGATAATTAACATAGTATAAAGAAATATAAATCATCAAACTTTGGAAAGGAAGTCATTAATTTAGGAAACTCTCAGATTGATCACTTTCATGTGGTTCCAAGTAACTTTAAGACTTCATCAGTAAATTATGAGACTGTAAGAACTCATGTTTAATGAACTTCTAACAGTGGATTCAAAACTCTGAGTTTTCTCAGCTATAATTCAAAATTCTTTGTTTAAACAACAGAATCCATGACAACAACTGATTTTAAGTTTTCTATAATAAAGTACATGATTGCTTAATAAAGTTTCAGGACTTCAAATTCCAGTCTGGCTTTTGTCTGCTCAAATATTATATCCAACTCTTGTCAGAATTTATTCTTGGAGTCAACATTAAACGTGGCATTTACCATTATAAAACAGTTACCTTCAATGATGGACCAGAATGGGTGATGAACTTGATTAAGCTACAATTCATAACTCTCCAAACATATGGAAATACAATAATGTTCATTCCTAGCCATGCATCTACATGTTCTCCAATTGGAAAGGAGGAACATCTGAAACTGATTTCCAGATTTCATCTTCCATGTTAATGCTGATCCACTGGAACCAGTGTAAACATTTATGGAGAGGTAATTATAATGATTTTCAGAGATTCAGAACTGCAGAGGAATGAATAATATATAAAAGTACACTTCAAAATAATCTATCAAGTCTACCTTGTGGAATAGAAGTAGGCTGATAGGAAGATTCTGATAACTGATAAGTTGGCAGAGTTGGCATGGCAGAGGGTGGGAAACCTCCTGGAATCAAGTGATTGAAAGCCATCAATTGATTGGCCCCAGCTTGCTTCCTCCATCTGGCTCGACGATTGCTAAACCAAACCTAGAAATAGTTGAAAATAGCTTAAATCATTTGGAAATGCATTCAGCATTTGTCAGACTATATTGATATATATCTTACTTGCATTGGATTAGATTATAACTGAAAGGTTTATGAAATTTTTAACTAATTCAGAATTAAGTGTCACTGGACATAGCTGAATGAGTAGAGTATGGACAATTATACTAATTATTAAACATATCAGCTTTACCTCAAAAGCTAGTTAGTATCCATAAAACCTTCTTCATCTTATTTGCCTTGGTTTCAAGATGTCTCAAAGTTGCTTTTTCAAGGGCCAGATGAACTTTCTCCAGGAGGAAGAAGAGGAAGAAGTTGTTGTTGTTGTTGGCCAATGAAGGCAAGAAGCTTCATCAATTCTGTCAAGGTTGCTCATTCTGTTCATCCATTCTTTTTCCTCAAGGAAAAAACAGTCCAGTTGCCTTTTGAAAAACCACCTTTGAGACAACTATGACCTGGATGACTGAAATCTACATAGACCTTTGGTTTCAAGATGCTGTCTTATCACATACCTAAGCTGCATCTATTCTATTCTAGATATTTATCCTAATATTTTATAAAGGCAGCCTTATCCTGAAGTGAATTGGTGATAAGTTAGTTGTGGCATGTGAAAAAGCCTAATCTATTCAGCCTATTCAGTATTAAATACACTCCATTAAGGTTCCTTCCATGTTTATTTTTTGTGCTGTGAAGGTTCTTCTATTTAACTGGACATTTTATTCTAGTTGTAATTATTATGTTAATTTTCCTGTCAATAGTAATTATTATTTTAATTTGCCTGTCAATAGTATTCAGGTATTCTATTGATTTAACTATTTTCATTACCCTCATAAAAGTAATCATTTTTAATTAATTGCCATATTTTTATTATATTTTCTCATTAAGAAAGCTTGCCTTTTCTTAAAATAAAAAGAGAGATTTCCTTGGTGTTTTTAAATTGACCAATTTTAGTTGGAAGAACAAATTTCCAATTTGTTTCCAATTCAGGACATACCTTTCTGATTTCAGGTGATGTTTCACTTTTTCCCTACTAATATTTATGCTCAACTTTGTGCTATTGAAATAGATAACAAAATATCCAGGTTGTGATTTAAAGGACCAATTTCTTAGCACCATGTTTTGTCACATTCACAGTACTGCCTCAAGATATTTCTAGTGCTGATATAAAAGACAAGATTATGCATCACTATTATTCTATTTATGGACTCAAAATTGAATCTTACTAATACAGGACAGCACTCTTTACTGGCATACCATTTGCCACTCTCTTGTCACTACTTTCTTTTTCATGCACCAATCATTTCATTATGGTTAATGACAGGGATGGTATACATATTCTTCACAACAAAGGAAGTACTGCTATGTTTCCTTCCAAGTATATGAAAATGAGCAACCAGTGAATACAAGCCCTGAAACACATTTCTTTCCATTCATTCCTCAGCCCCATCTTTCAGCATACAAAGGCATGCCCTCCAGTTAAAGATTGTTCTGAAAAGTTAATTGGACCGATATGAAGGTGGGAGATCCATTGCTAATTAAAGCATAACAACAGCATAGCAACATTGAAAAGAGGCAAACTTTTATCTGATACACATCCTTGTCCATATGTAGACCATGATTCCCTATATCTTGCAGTGATTTAGTGATATTTATTCTTGTACAATTTTCTAAAAGGGCAATTGTCAAATTGTCAATCAAAGGCATGGAATGATATGAGAATAAGAGCATCATGGTGGGAGAGCACCAGACTGGGAAACACACACACACACACACACACACATACACACACACACTTAGAGTCATGGGGCTATCTCGGCAAAATAATCACAAAGGAGATGATGGGGCGCTTGTTATATTGTGTGTATTGGGGCATGTTTATGTCTGTGTGTATTTTTGTGCTACCTTTGTGATACTATTGCAGTGGCAAATTTCCTAATTTTGTTTTTCCTCTTACCCAAAATTCCATAATTTCCTCCTTGCCTGTTTTGTTCATATCCTTCCATCCTTTAATTTCTATTACTTCCAATCTTTTGCTTCCCCCCGCCCCTGTCATTTCTTTCATGGCCACTGAACCAACCTAAAATTAAATAAATACTTCAGATATACAGCATTACAGCAAAGAGGGAGGTACATTTTCTGGCTTAAATTAGATGTGTCTCTATCAATGCACTAGTCTTTTGATTTAGTGCATATTTGGCATTCATCCTTGTAAAGCTCAGGCTCTGTTTAGAGGAAACTATCCTCTATTGTCTTGATAAATTCTCTTTTCAAACATTTTGCCTATTTGAATGAGAGATCTTGTTCCCTTAAAAGCACATTGGTAATTTTTTGTTTAGGATAAGGCGGTTGAAATGTCACGGCCAATTTCACGAATTTAAGCCTGGGGGAAGAACCACAGCTTTGAAAGGATACCCGGCCAGCATCAAGAGAATAAGATCTTGCCTTGTCCAGTTATAAACTACTTCAGAGAAAAATGATAACAAAGAGAAAAAATGTAAATATTGGGAAATTGAGTTGGAAATCATCTGCAAGGTCATCTAGTCTGTTCCATTCCAAAACTGAATACATTGGACTGATGCATCCAAACTCATTGAAATGCCTGTACTGTTTTTCACAAGGAATTTTGCTACAGCAATTCACTATTAAGAAAAATATTTATCTGATCATGCTGGCTGTGGAATTCTGGGAGTTGAAGTCCACAGCTCTTAAAGTTGCTAAAGTTGAGAAACACTGTCCTAAATTATAAATAAAACATTGCTTAATTGTCTTCATTATGTGAAATATATTTAAGATCAGAAGCTTGGATTTCTTGTGTGTGACTAGAACTTAAATAACCAAGAAGCAAAGCACCAACTGATTGAAGGTAAAATAGTTTTGATATGAGAAAACTTGCACAGAGAAATTCAGAACACTTTCTGGCACAGTGATGAACTGTAACAAGAATTAAATGGTCATCACTAAATGTTAATCCTGGAAATGGTATGCAAAAATCAAAAAATACTTTGCACCATAAACTCTCAAAATACTTCTCTGTAAATTTCGGTGCAGCTATCCCAGATTCACTTGATCACTGTTTGCAATCTTTCTAGGGGTTTCCAACAAGCAATATCAAAGCAGGAACCCAGATGCACGTAATAGCTATATGATTTGCTTAATGACTGCAGCAAAAGAGGTGATAAAATTATACACAACTTATCTACCATGCCATAGCAACAGAAGTTCTGATCCAAATTGTAATCATGTTAAGAACTACTGTATGGGTCACCTGGTATTTGACAGCCAGTTGTTGTTAAAGTTTTAAAAGGAGTAAGAGAATATTTGTCACACTGGCCACCTCAAAGAGCTATCCCAATAATCTTGCTGCAGCAATTTACACTTCTGTATTTTTTGGATGGGCAAGAGATTGGTTGAAGTGCATTTTATTCCTTATTCCAAAAAAATCCTTGCTCAACAGCATTTGGCTCCATTTATTTATTCAGCAATTCGCTTTTTCCAGAATGTTTTTCTTTTTTTTTAACAATCATAAGTATCATAACAATCAGATTAATACATCTATCTTTATGTACATACTTTCTTACCTGCCTCTTTCTTAGCTATATTCCACTGGTTTGCCATCATTAATGTAAACCTTTCTGTAAAACTGGATATATTTCAAATAATCGACATTCAGAAAATGCAGGCCTTTTTTGAACCACTGTTTACTTGCAGATAACTCTGTTCTGACTACAACTTTAGAATTTCCTTAAGTATGAATTGAAGCATTTATGTGACTACAGAAGCACCAAGATTTAAGCAGAAATGTGACTGAGAACATTTGAGGTATGGTGATTGGGAAGATAGAGTCAAGAGTTCCCTGGAGTTTTTTTCTATTTCAATGGTGCAAAGGACAGACAAGTGGCACTTAAATTCCCCGGTCTCCTTTTAATTCCCAAAAGTTCACCCTCTCTGATATTTTAACCATTGATTGATTGTGGTTGTTCTTCTCCTTTCTTTGTGCTGTTTTAAGGGAAAAGTCCATATGTTCTACACAGTAGAAATTTTGCTAGATCACAGGAGTGAGTGTGAGACACAATGTGTCTCAAGGGAACCAAAAAAAACGTAAGGAATGTAAAATGTCACAGGGTTAAAGCCACATTAAGACAGCTGTTATGTTCATGAGACTTCTGCTTTTCTTGTAGCTGTGAGTCACTGGATTAGAAAAATATGAATGTTGATGATCCTCTTTAAAGTAGATATCCCAGAACTGAATATGCAAATATTTAAAGTATGGAGTCCAGATTTGCAGTTTTTTTAGTAGTTAATTTTTAGGCATAGTCAATTTAATTTTCAGTTTCAATATCTGAAACATGCCAATATATTTAATGATCTGTTTTTATGTGTCTTTCATTTATCTGTCCAATGTATTTCAAAATATAAATCACACTGATTTTCTTACCCCGACCAGTTACTTAAATAAATTATGCATGAAATGTGCAGTCTGAAGAGCTTCTTTCAGCACTACCAAATGTTCTGATAACTCCTCAGAATAAATCACAGTCTTACAATATAACTTATCTCGTCATTCTTCACCAAGAAGAAAAAAATCTTCATAAAAGAAACATTTGTTCCCCCACACAACTAATAAAAGAAGGCTGTTTGGAATTTTTAGGATAATATTCACCTGAACCCGAGCCTCCGTGAGTTTAGCTCTTTGTGCAAGTTCCTCTCTGGTGTAAATGTCAGGATAATGAGTCCTCTCAAAAGCTCTCTCCAGCTCCTCTAATTGTTCAGCTGTGAAAGTGGTTCTGCTTCGTCGTTGCTTTCTCTTCAGTGGCAAATCTGGCTCAGAATCAATGTCAGATCCTTCATCTGACTGTTGTGCTGAAGCTAGAAAGCAAGTAAACAAGCAATGGAGCAATTAATATTGCATTGGGAGAGCAGGAGAAAAACAACAGGAACTAGCACTAAGCAAATTGTGTTTTATTCAGATAACAGTAGTCCAATTTTAAACAGTAAGGAGTCTTGGGATAGTAGCCTACAATGTATTTCCTTCAAATGACTGAATAATTGTTTATAGAAACTTCAGAAAATATAGTCATTTTTCTTCCTTCCAGAACAGGACTGCCAAACTCAATTTCATCAGGGTTGTGTTTAACCTCAAGTGACTGAGGTGTGTGTGTGACTGGGGTGGGCGTGACCAGTTTGACATCACTCACTGAGGCTCCATTTTCGGTCATGACGGCCTCTTGCAACCTTCTGCCAACAAAAACTGAGCTTGGAGAGGTCCCATGCGGCCCACTCAGGTTCCATTTTTGGCCATGGTGGCCTCCTGCAGCCCTCTGCCAGTGAAAGTGTAACTCAGGGAGGCCATAAATAGAGCCCAGGAGGCCTCTCCAAGCTTAATTTTTGCTGGCAGAGGCACCGGGGCCAATCCTTTGCTGTTTCCAGGGCAGTCCCATGGGCCAGATCTAAGCACCCCATGGGCCTGATTTAGCCCGCAGCCTTGAGTTTGACAGCCCTGTTCAAGAATATCTGCAGGTACATATTACAATTTTCTTACAGGGCTTATTTATTCAAATATATTCAGCATGTTTTTTCCTTGTGATTTCAAAAGTTTGAAATCTAAGCCATGCAAATTCTAGGTCTGCTGTAATTAGTCCAGTAAATTTGTACAGCCTTGACTCAAATCATATACATATTTATGATATATAATATATATCTTATATCTTCTGAAGAGGTCTCCCTTAGTGAAGGATCTCTGCCAAAGATTTAAAATGAAAAGTGAGTTTTTATGCTGAGTGGGCAAAGGTTGCCTTTCCAGCCATCTAATGCCACTTACTTTCTCCACTCTTCATGGTTTCACCATAACTTACTAAAATCAGCTAGTTTGACACAATGCATTAAAGCATTAATTATAACTTACAAATCATAATGTTTAGTTTTAAGCAAAACACATTAGCATGTTGAATAAACTTGGCCAATGTCTTCAAGTCTTTGTTTCTATAGAATTACTCATTTCTGTCTTAGTGGATCCTAAAAACTGAAAGCTCAAAAGAGGAATGAAAAATTAAAATTAATTCATCCCAAACTATATTTAGAATATTTGCGTTAAAATGCATTCCTTAAAACAATATAAAAATTCAAGAATAAATTATTTCCAGATTAATTAATTTACAGCTTCTATTTTGCCCAACTGTGGCAACTAATAACTACCACTCGGCAACCCTACCAGCACTGATGCCCTCATAACTTCCTCTATTGCTAGAATACAAGTTTAGATACAATCTAATCTAAACTGCAATTTCTTTCCATTCTAGAATCTTTATTGTTGTAGTGTTTATTGCCCAATCATCTAGGCCAGTGTTTTTCAATCTTGGCAACTTCAAGTTAGGTTCACTTCAGCTGGTGAACTCTGGAGCTGAAGTCCACACAACTTAAAGTTGCCCAAGTTGTATATAAAGGAGCTATTCCTGCATAACTTAGGTTAGAGTACTCTTCTAAAGATAGTCTTGCTGGTACTTTTGACTTTGACTTTAGCAAGTGCATTTCTGGATCTAGATGATTCCCCGACTAACTTGGTGATACTACATCCTATATTCCTACTCCAGGCTATCATGTTCCCTTTTACAATTTCTTCTTCTAATTCTATTTCTAATAAATAATTATAAAATTTTGTTATATATTTTTTGCCTGATCCTAATAAAATTTTATCTAATTGCTGGAATTTATTGTTAATTCCAAATTCTTTCTTGTCCTGTTTATATCTACTTTGAATTTGAAGATATGCCCACTGATCAATTTTTAATCCCCGCTCTTGAAAGTCTTGCCACGATTTCAGATTGCCTTGCATATCCAATAGGTCCTTATATTTAATCATTTTAGTAATATACAGATTATTTGGGTGAATCATCGCCTCCATTGTTGAGATCCAAATTGGTATTTTTAAATAGTGTTTTTTCCGTATTTTCTTCCAATTAGTCAATAATGAATCTCTGATTAGGTGTCTGTGAAAATATTTCTGGCTAGTTTTCCCAACATCCCATAAAAAAGCATGCTACCCCCTCTGTAAGTCATGGCCTTCTAAGAATAATATTCTCTTATTGGTTAAATTCACCCATTCCTTCAACCATACTAAAGAGGCTGCACTATAATACAACTCCCAATTTGGAAGTGCCAGCCCACCCCTGCTCTTCATATCCTGCATTGGCCTTACGTTTATTCTAGGTTTTTTTCTCTTGCCAGATGAATTTTACAGTTATTTTATTAAGTTCTTCACAAAAAAAATTTGTATACTTTGATTGGGATCATCTGAAATATGCAGAGGAATTTTGGAAGAATATTCATTTTAATAGCAGCGATCCTGCCTAATAATGAAAGTTGCAGCTTGCCTCATGTTTCTAAATCCTTCTTTACCTGTTGCATCAATTTATCATAATTACTTTTCTTAAGTGTCTTATAATGTGCTGTCAACCATATTCCTAAGTATTTAAGTTTATCACTTGTATTCCCATAACTTCTTCTAGTTCTAAATTCTGTTTTTCTGTTAAATTTTTGGTCATTAATTTTGTTTTCTTCCTATTAATTTTTAGTCCTGCTACTGCTCCAAATTGTTCTAATTCATTCATCAATTTTTGTCCTCTTTCTATTGGTTCTTCAATGAAAAAAATCATATAATCCTCAAATGCTTGCAATTTATATTATTCTTTCTTAACCTTTAATCCTTTTATGTCTGGGTTCTGTCTAATTCACGTTAGTAATGCTTCTAGTGATAATATGAAGAGCAGGGGTGAGAGTGGGCAGCCCTGTCTGATTCCTTTTTCTATTGGGCGGGTATATTCCCCGTTTATTATAATGTTCACCTGTTGTGTATCATAAATGGTTGTTATAATATTTTCAAATTTGTTGCCTAAATTCATATTATAATTTTTTTGGATTAAAAATTGCCAATTTAGATTATCGAAGGCCTTCTCTGCATCTAAAAATGTAAGTGCAATTTGTTTTTCGGGGTGGGCTTCGTAAAATTCTAAAACATCTAATACTATTCTTAAGTTATTCCTGATTTGTCTGGTCGGATTCCCCGACTAACTTGATGCAGAAATTAATAGTTAGCACACTTAAAAACATCAGACATGATTGTGAAGCAAAGAGGGAATTACAAAATAAGCTGTATGCATGTTTAACTACTACTAGCACAAGAATAGAGAAATATATTGTTTTTCTTATCTGTAGCTGATGAAAATATGCTGATGGTATTTGCTTGAAATCAAATCATGGAAAACAACATCTGTGATATCCATTAGCACATTGCTGGACAAGAATGTTTTAAAATTTAAATAGAGGAATTTGCCATAGGCTTCTTTAATTGGAAATCAATATAATTCAAAGAAATAAATGTGAGCTGAGAAAATGAGATTGTGACTGTTCTGGTTCCTCATCTGTTTGCTGGTGACTTTGATTCTATCCATAACTAAGTCTACCTTCCTGGTGATTAGGGAATGATGGTGCCTGTTGAAGAGTAGATGAACTACATAGAGATGGACATGCAGTAGGAGATATGTCACATGCAAACTAGTTGAAGAGAAGCACAATCTGTGGTCATAGTTACAGTTGTTCTGCCAGATGGGCTCATGGATCAACTTGGATATGTTGTTACCCTACTATATGACATATGCAAGGTTTATATGTGTTATTTATCCTTTTTAACCAAGCATTCTCTCTGCCAAAATTGGCAAAGGTGGTCCAGGAGTTATTGCTGAACATATATGACTTAAGAGACTTGGTGATGCAGTGGTTAGAGTGCTGTACTCCAGGCCACCTCAGCTGACTACTGGCTGCCTGCAATTTAGCAGTTCAAATCCCACCAGGCTGCAGGTTGACTCAGCTTTCCATCCTTCTGAGGTAGGTAAAATGAAGACCCAGATTGTTGGGGACAATATGCTGACTCTGTAAAACCACTTAGAGAGGGCTGAAAACACTATAAAGTATGGCTATTCCTAAGGATCAATATCCATATCCTAACCAACATTCTGGGACAACCTAAGGGTTCATAGTCACTATGGCAAATACATAAGGCCTCAATTCTGCTTAAGACTAGCTTTTTCCCCCTTCAAGCATTTAAGTTCAGATTCCTGTTTTGTTTGTATTATTGCATTTGGTTGCCATTTTATGTTATATTACTTGAGCGACTGCTTCTCCTGGTAGGAGAGATCTTGTAGGAGAGGCATGTTCCCAGTCCCATCTGCTAGGGAATGCCAGCTGGCGGAACCCAGGAAAAGAGCCTTTTCTGTTGGAATATCATCTCCCAAGAGATCAGATTGGCCTCAGCCCTTTCCTGACTTTTTGTTAGGTTTTAAAGACTTGGTTTTGCCATCTGCTTGTGGTAGAACCTGTTACTATTTTGACAGTTGCTGGTCTTTGGTATACCCTCCCTAAAAATTGTGTCATTATATAGATGTTTTTATTTTTCTGTTTGTGTTGCTGCTTATTTGCTGTGAGCCATATGGTCCACAGCAACTAAGTAAGCAGCCCCCAAAATGCCAACAATAAAACAACAAATACAAAACAATACAAAACAACACACACACAGAGAACTACATAAATTGCAATAATAAATTAATATTTGGGGCTTTTAAAATTATTATTAGATTTTTATCTTGCCTTAATTTATTCTTTGTTTTTGTTTTTTGTTGGCCACCAAACTGTTGGAGTCAGATGACCTTACAAATTTAGTAAATGTAAATACATAATAAATATAATTATCTGAAAACAGGATTCAACTATATCCAATTCTCTAGAATATGTTCTCAAATAAGTTGAAAGAGCTGGAATGCAAATACAGAACAAATTCAATCAAATACATTGAACTCCTTTTAAAAGTGTATTCCACAGTGTAATATAGGAAAAGAATCTCTGTTTTTCTAGTATTATGTTCCCTTAGCACCTGTAAGTAAGATTATCTGAGCAAAAGAAGGATTTTAGCAATCTCTTTGCTTTCTTTAAATGGGAACAATTTTGGAATTATCCAAGTACTACCTTGTTGTTGTTGTTTTTACAAAAGGCTAAACTAAACCACTGCATGTATTTATTTAACTTTGGTAATTAGGTAGAAATATAAAACAACAAGAAGTAAACATTTAAAACCAATTGAACATGGATCTAATAATTGCAAAGCAGGCGTTCTGTCACCCTAGCTAAGCCTTATCACTTCACACTGACCAAAACTGAAGGACACAGGCATGTTCACCTTCAACATGTGAGGATTTCAGTGTCTCCAAAGATCTGGTTTCCCATGCATATCCCTATATGAAACACTGAGTTAAGGGATTTTCCAATAGCTACCAATGGTGGCCTTTATCTTAGCATCAGTCAAATGTCTGAATTTTAATGATATGCTTCAATTAAGCTTAATGAATCTTAAAAGTTGTCATATAAGGATAATTTTGAATATATTCCATCTAGACCAGCGCTGTGATAATCGCGACCCACAGGCCAATGCATCATGCAGTTGGTCACACCCATGCCTGGTTTAGCATAGGGGGAAAAAGTCATGATACATCACATGATGATGCTGTGATGACGTGAATTTGACACCTCTGATCTAGACAAATTGTTTTTCTCCCTCCATCCCCTCTGCTGATCTTAGGATCCAAACTATCTCACTGTTATCAGCTCCCCAGAGCTTACTCACTATTTAACCAATTTGGAGTCCATCCAAATTAAGGGACTCTGCACAGCTCACAATTTAAAAAATAAGACAGATATCACAAAAGAAAAAAATATTTATAATCATCCTGGAGATAAACATATCAACAAAAAGCTATCCAAAAGAGGCTCAACTATCACCCGGACTCAAGGCCTTGGAAAATAGAAAAGTTTTCACCTTCAGGTCCTGAACATCATCAAGGTAAGAACCATATGGACAGAAAAGCTGGATTGCTGCTTCTTTATTTAGAAATAAGATGAGAAACCCATAAGCTACAAAAGAACAGCCATGAAGTATGTTTTTTTTCTTAAGAGAACTAGAACTAAATTGAGTGCTTCTTTGTTTTTTATCTCATTGTGACCTGTTTGATGGTTCCAGAAAATATTTCATCAAAGCAAATAGTATTAAACACAAATTATTTGCATTATTTCCTAGGAATTAGGTTACATATAATGTGTATCTTATTTGTCTACCTTAGCAGTTCAATAGTCCTATCAGTTAACAAATAGCAATCATAAGGAACACCATAAAAATATATCTAGAGAAACATTGTACAACGAATACACATAATACACATTCATTCTCTTAATTATTTCTATGTTCAGGGAACTATTTGATTTAAATAATTGTAGCAGCAAAGCATGACAGCCATTTGAAAACCAATATCAACTTCCAATATAATATATTAGCTTGATACCCTTGCTTAGCTATGAAACTATGTGGTCGGGCTTAATTTTGGGGGAGCAAAATAAGGGGGCAGGAATTCTGCCTTTGCCTACCAGCATTCATCGGTATTCATCTGGCTAGCATCCTGTCAGTGTGTGAGAGTGCTGAGGGCTGTTTGGGAACTGAAACAGTATTTGCTGTGTGAGCAAGAAGGAGACAGTAAGGAGCCTGGGCATGGCTTCGCTCAACTATTCTGTACAAAAGCTGCTTGGTGCTGTGAAACTAAAACTTCTCTCTTCTGCTTGTGTTATGCATTTGGAATAGATTTCTTTTCGGGGGGAGGGGGGAGTAGAACTCCTTAGCATCAGAGCATGTTAATAATAATATATGAAATACTAATGCTCTGTTGGTCATTTCAAAAAATCCTTTCTTAGTGAGCACGTAGAAGCCAAGAAAAACATAAGTGGCAAATTTCAAGTTTGTAGGCTTTACGGTTCTGGAGATTTTGTGATGATGCATGAGTGGTATTTTGTTTTTTTATATATAGATTGTATGGGTTTATCTAATCACTGGCTTTCTTGCTCTCCATTTGAAATCAATGTTTTTTTCATTTACAACTAAGCAGAGCAACCATATATGTAATGCTATTCCTGGGCTAAACATCAGGACGCTCCAAATCTTACAGAGATTTTTATTCAAAATTGAAACTCTTGAGCCACGTTTCCGAAACTGCATGTGTATCTTTTTATCTGGAAATTTAGCAAATTCTAAGTATCTGTACAAAGTATTTTCCAAATTTACTAATTTGGCGAGCAAAATGTTATTACTATTTTTTTAGGGAGATGAATATCATGGATATGTTCTCTTCTATGGAATAAATTCTGGATTTCTAAATGATGCCATGTACTAATATGGAAAACATATATTTCTAGATGCCAAGAATTTAGACATTTGACAAAAAAAGTCGAAAAGCATTATTGTAAGCCATATAGTCAACTTATTTGTGCACTTTGCATACAACCCTACTTTTTTACACTTACCAAAAGCCAAATGCATTTATTTCCATACAGTAACTTGAAGGCTATGAGCAGATCTGTTGTCTTTTTCTGACCTACAGTGTCCTTTTTTGTGGTGAAATTTCCATGAGTGACCTCTAGCATGTTTACTCGGGTACAAGGGAGGAAAGACTGCAGGCAAGGCTGATACCCCTTCACAGGCTCAGAGTAAATGACAAATGACACTTTCCCTTTGTGAACTTCAAGATTTTTGTTGACTTATTTGGCAGCTTTTGTTGAGTCCTTAGAAATGGCCTGTGGCTGAGGCCTATTCTACCAATTTCCACGCTCCATCTGTGGTATCCATCAACAGGGCCTTTTACCCACATTCAGGGCTCTGACACCTGCCTAGCAGGATTCAGGAGACACAAAGAAAACTGAAGTGGATGAGAAAATGGGTGGGGGAAGGGAGGAGGTAAGGGAAGGTTGAACTGGATGCTCTCTAGGGTTAATCCATGTCTCTTCAGACTAGAGGCTGCAGCACCTGGAATTTCTTTTATCCCTGGAGGGAAATCAGCGAAGTTTTAAAATGTTAAATATATGACATTAGTATTTAAGAAAAACTCCTTCCAGAAAAAGAAGGACTGCAATCGGCACAAATTCACTAATAAATCAGAAAGAGGCAGTAAGCAAAATGGCTATATATTGCGCACGGGGGGGGGGGGGTGTTTGTTTGTTTTTTAAAAAAAATATCCTTGTTTGTCTTAACCAAAAGGTTTCACCAGCTGCTAGCTAAGTAAAAAAGAGAAGAAGAAAAACTAGAGGTATATTTTATTGCTACTGCAGGGATGAAAAAACAGATTAGCGCCTGGACCTTTTTATGGTCGAAGCATTTAAGGAAACATTCCCACTGGAATCTTTAAAGTAATTAAGATTCAAGAGCAGATACTCATCATTCTGTTTCTCGGCACAGACATTGCCACTTTGACTTTTTCCTCACTATCCTTTCTTTCTCTTATTCTCTGCTTCTAACCCTCACTGTCACCTCCCACCAGTATTACTGTTTCATTCCTCTCTTCTCCTTTCAAAGTTCAGATTCACAGCAAGAGATCATTAAAAAGAAAATAAACCCCTGCCAAGTCTGGTCTAATCAAAATTGTACAGATAAATTCTGACACTTAGCAACTCCCCAAGTGCTCACAATCCTAGGAGGAATGCACAGATTACTTATGAATATGGGAGGCAGCAGGAGAGAAGTTCAGAAGGTCTAATGTCAGTGGGTAGCCACCTGTGCATTGTGTCAAGCAATCCGGGTACATGATTGCACATTTGATTAAGACTAGGATCTAGCTAAGCAAGGCACACACTGGCCAAGTATATATTTTGATGTAAAACAGTGTTTTTCAAACTTGGCAATTTTAATATGCATGAACTTCAACTCCCAGAATTTTCCAGCAAACCTATTGATAATCCTCAGTGATCCTAGTTAAAATTAATTAGAAAGCTATATTTAAAACATTTTATACCATGGGAAATTAATTGTAAAAAATTAAACATATATAAAGCATTTGTTATAGGATCAGCTTACCCTAGTGTTAAAGACAGTAGGCTAGAAACCAGGGTATTATGAGTTCGAATCTATATTTAGACACAAACCAGCTAGGTGATTTTGACCAGTCAGAAATAGTATATGGTCTCCTGCTTGTGCAGGGGGCTGGACCACAAAACCTCCATGGTCCCTTCCAGCTCTATTCTGATTCTAATTAGTGTATATATCTCTCTCATCCCTAGGAAGAAGTCAGTAGAAAAATTCTTCTGAAATCTTTTTTTTTAAACACCTTCAGGGATTAGTCCAGGCAATTGCCAGGTGTCAACACTAATAAGGTATAACCACAAGATGTATCTATAGATTTGTGATAACTATATATCACAAAATGCAACTTACCATTATATGAATAAGTTCACTGCATGATTAAGCATTTGTCTTAATCTTGGGAATTAAACACTCAAGTAAACTATAGATTTAGGACTATATGGTTTAGTTAAGATGAAATATCCTGATTTCAGTAATTAGAATAAGACGGAAGAGAGAAACTAATATCTGAATAAAATAGTCTTTCTCTAGCCAGGAAGAGAACTTTTTTGGATTATTGCAAATAAAACCCATCCCGGTCAACAAATGAATCTCTGATTTGTTTTTTTCATATGATTTATAGATCCTACATCGCAATGATTGTCAATGGTTTACAAAATTAAAATTCAATAACATCATCCCCAAAATCCATAATATAATTTAAAGAATAACAATTGACAGCCTCTTATTCACATCCAGGAACCTACAATAGGTGGTGCTCGTTGCAATTCCAGGGGCATGCTGTTATGAACTGATGAACTAATGAAAAATATGCTTAAATATGCTTTTTGACCTCTCCCCCCGAAAAGGGTACTATAAGAGTTCGACCTCAGATCAATATCTCAAATCAGTTGATTCTAGCTACAGAAGACTGCTCAGAAACTCTGCAAAACAGTTCTTCCAATACCTAATCCTCATGTATTCAATAATGATAAAAGCTGCAAAGAGATGCAGCAGAATTAGATTGCATTCCCTCCATGTAGGTCCTGATAAAGATAATAAACCAGGATAATCAATACTATTTGATTTTGTGCCCAAGCCTGAACCCTAATTGAAAATTATCAGATCTAAATAATCTGATTCTTCTAGGAAACATTGCAGCTACATCCACTGTGTCCAGTTAATGACCTACTCTAAAAAAAAGTCTACAGATTGTGATTGTTATCAAAATTAGTAGGCTCCAAGGAAGACCTTATGAGGAAAATACACAGTCTCCTTAAAAGCTTCTGCTAGTACCCACTCTTGAAGTGAGGTACTGATAAATTCTTGGATCCAAACCCCCTTCATAAACTCTCTGGAACCACCATTCATTTAGACCAGTATTGATTTAACCTCATAAAAACCCAGAAGGAGAACAAACTCCAATACCAAGCCAGCACCTAAACCAAAGAGCTGATATGGATATTTGGACACCAGAAACATTGCAAAGATCCAATGTCACATGCAGGCATTCATCCACCAATGCCTTCACAACATAGTCCTTGACATTTATAAACCCTGGTAGCTCAGAGGTGAGAGTGCAGTACTGCAAGTTAATTCTGCTCACAGTCTGGAATTCAATCCCAAGGGGCTCAAGATTGACTCAGCTTTCAATCCTTCCAAGGTTGGTAAAATGAAGACCCAGATTGTTGGGGCAATAGGTTGATATTGTAAACTCTTCAGAGAATGCTGTAAGGCACTATGGATCAGAAGGTACAAGTTTAAGTGCTATTGCTATATCTTAAGATCAATGCCACAGGTACTGAAAGACCCCAAACCCAGGAAAGCTGATTGTCAACATCCTAACTAAGTTTCTGTAATATATATCAAGTCTTCCCACAATTTCGTTTGTATTATATCAATAGCACAGGATTGCCTGGAAATTGCCCTTCTTATCCATGAAGCTGGTGTTGCTAACAATGTCTGGAAAACTTTCAAGCCAAGGTTCTTCCAAACGTATTTGGAAATGCTGCAATCCAAAGATAGAATTTTTTTCATGAAAAGGATCTAATTTACCTAAAAGCTATGGTTCTTTCTGGGATAGTACATAACTCTATCTAGTCTCATTCAGGAAACGAGTATTACATGAGAAGGAGAAAGAATTGTTATGCCAAACTTCAAAATAAATGTTTTTCCAGAAGTAAAAGTAAATAAAACAAAACATTAAATCTATTTTATTTGTTAAATGTGTTTATTTATTTATATTGAGACCCCATTTGGCATGATTGTTAAAGTCACCCTGGTAGAAACCAAAAAACATGGGTTCTAGTGCTGCCTTAGGCATGACGTCAATTGGATGGCTTTGGGTCAGTCTCTTTTTCTTAGTCATAGGAAAAAGGTCATGGCAAATCGTCTTCCCTCCCGACCCCCCACTCCAAAAAACATCACAATGATCCAAAATAATTTGTCTGGACAGGTAGTATAATGCCTAAATGTGCTACATTAAACAGAACTTACAAAAACATTCTAGCATTCAAGTAGGAAAATATCATAGACTATTATTAGTTGAATATAGTTGCAATCAGTACTGTAGTTTCTCCATAGTCTTCTCACCACAAGATGGTTCAAACAGCAGAAATTTCCTAAGGCATGGTGTGGAATACTGTATATTGCTGAATACTGCTGAACAAGTTTCCAAAGGACAACAAACATGGCCAAATATTCTCACTATCCATGTCTGATCTCTTTAATGAGTTATATCTGTACCTATTGCTCTGTTTGCACGTTTTTGTAACCAGCAGTTTCAATTCATCAAAGAGTCATGAAAAGGTTGAATCAATTGTACAATACAATTTTTCTATTGTATTGTATAATCCTAAAATAATATTTTTATTTCAAATAGGATATTTTGATGTCATTTTCATCTTGAAGGCTACCACATTTGCAAAATGCAGAAAATATCAGACTAAATACAAATATGTTTCGAGCTTCTTTCTTAAATATGCTTGGGAGGAGGTGAGGCATAAGGAACAATGTAGGTTATAAAATTCATAGTAAAGTCAGTATTAGCATTTTATACACTAACAATATATACATTTATAGTACACTATTTATGCTTTTGTACCATAGCAAAATTCAACAGCTATGGCTTAAAAGCAGGACAGGGGAAAGCAGAATTATTTCATTGTATTTTTAAGCTCTTTTTAAGTACCCATTTAGCTAAAAATGGATAACAACCAAAGAAGACGAGAGCAGTGTTTTAATGTAGCATCTCAAATCTCAAGTACTGCCTCCAAAGCTTTTGATCCCAATAGCTGAATCAAAAGAACAAGAACTGCATTAAATTTTGTCAAGGCCAGTGGCAATAAATTTGACAATAAATCAGTGGTGGGATTCAAAAATTTTTACTACCGGTTCTGTGGGCATGGCTTGGTGGGCGTGGCCAGGGAAGGATAGTGTAAAATCTCCAGTCAGAGGTGGCTTGTGCTGGTTGTCCAAACTACTCAAAATTTCCATTACCAGTTCTCCAGAACTGGTCAGAACCTGCTGAATACCACCTCTGCAATAAATGTTTTAAGCTTAAAGATGCATGAAATGTATAATTAAGCACAATTTGTTTGATTTCACTGTTAAAAATGCAATCTTCTCTATTGCAAGCATAACTTTCTGTCTTTTTATCAATCTCTTATTCCCTCTGTGAAAATCCTGAAGTGCAACTGAACATACATCCACTCTGAAGATTCAGTGAAGTTTACTTCCAGAAAAGTAAACATACAATTGTAGCAAAAATGTGCACTGTTTACCATTTATAAAAGATTGAACTTACAGCTTCCAAGTGTTTACAGACATCTATTTGCTAAAGTGCCATAAGGAGAAAGTAAGAGAGTTAATATTGATTTTATGTAATGTCTTATTCAGGAAGCCATTGTTCTTTTATCAGAACCTCATACAAAAGGATCATTATTAAGAACTCTAAGCTTTGAGCCTGGCAAGCTAACAAATGTGATAAAAGAGTTGATTTAATTGTAACTATAACATATTTCTTGAGAAATCAGTGTACCTTATAAGAAAGGAACAGAAACAAACTGTAGTTGAAGCAAAAGAGAAAGATAGAGTGATTTTTATTTACAATTGCCTAGAGACTGGCTATTATTGTCCATATGTGCTACCATCATTCCCCTTATCATGGGCTGGCCGGCATGACTATTGGGAGCTGTTAATGAACTGGGTAATTGAGCTGCTGACATGTGTTCCCAAAACAAAACAATAAGAAGAAGAGACAAATGAACATTTTATTTGGCAATCAGAGCAGGCTGTGCTTTTCAGAGGTCTGCAGCTAAGTAAGTGGCTGAATACATCAGGCAGTACATTGAAAGCAAGCAGATGTGCATACAATAATAGTTAACTGACAGCTTACGGCCCATCTGTGCGTTAACATTTTGTTAAAGAAATTACTTGACTTGCTAAAGAGGCCAATCATACAGCTGCCCCAAGCACAGCAGTGTAAGAGATAAATCATTAGCTAAACCATTTCATGCTCAAAATGACTGCTCATGTTAAGAGTGATGCTGAAACATTTTGTCAGCAATGTAGCTACAATATGCAGCTACAATGTAGTATTTGAAAAAGAAAGTTTTACAGCTTCAGCAAAAACAAAGCCTGCATGATGCAAACTGTTCAACTAGGTGGCAAAGCACATTTTCTATTCCTAATTATTGTTGATCCGTTTCATTTAAGACTTATAAATAATCCAAAAGAGTTTCAGTTTGAAATAAACTAGGCATGTTTGGCAATGTGAACTAAGTAAATTAGAATAGAGTGCACTATAAACACAAAAATCAAATTTGCATCCTCTCAGCTATTCACAAACTGCTTTTATTAATGCCCGCAAAACTTTTATACAGAAGACTAATAAATATTGTTAACATGGAGGCCATGTTGAAGATTCTGGGTATACCTAAACCCACAATCTTTCTCATAAGATTTACAATGAAAATATTTACAATGAAAAACCCATACTATAAAATACAGAAAGATTTTGAACAGATTCTAAGAGCTCGTGGCTGTTGAGCTGTTCAAATCCAGAGACTTTCATTTTTACAATGCAGCATAAATGTATTTTTTAACATTTTATTTATCTTCAAGAATACCAATTATACATTTTAGAAATAAAGCTAATAAATTACTGCATTTTAAACTTTCTACAACTGTCCACAAAAATACTTTACACCTTCTCATTCACATATATAACTTGAACTTTGCAAGGTCTGATCTTCTGAATTTCAAAGACAGAGAATCATATAAGGAAACTTAAACTCTTTGTATTTGCCAAGAATATTAAATCTCTCTGCTTTTCGCCTGTTGCTTTGAACCCTGAAAAGATAAAACTAGTGTATTCTTTGATTGGTACTTGCCAGGAGCACTGGTTTTACTTTTTCAAGGTTCATTAGCCACAGAGGAAATATGCACCCCTGTTATAAATGATAACATTTATTTATTGTTAATGTCTTATTATGCAGATCATTTTTTGAGGATTTGTTCTTGAAAGTGCACATTGATATAATTACATAAACATCAAATACATTTAGTATTCTCTTGAATGATCAGGATGCCCACAAAGCAGAATATGGCATGGAGTGATAGACAAGGGGAATTATGTACTATCTGCTGGCTGTTTTGTTTTGCTTCCATGTGCTCCTTCCCAAGCACACCTTTAAGCGTACAAGAAATGTGTGGCTTTGCATACTAGCTCTCACTAATTCTTGTTTCTATGCAGGTGAAAACAAATGAATTGCTTGCCATAACTCTCGTCACAGAAATGAAGATGTATGAGAATCTCTTAAATTAATTCTTTGAATATTTTACATTGCGTATTTTTATTTCTTTTGCTTTGGATCAGTGGTGGGATTCAAGTTTTTTTTACTACCAGTTCTGTGGGTGTGGCTTGGTGGGCATGGCAGGGGAAGGATACTGGAAAATCTCCAGTCGGAGGTGGTATTTGCTGATTCTCTGAACTACTCAAAATTTCCACTACCAGTTCTCCAGAACTAGTCAGAACCTGCTGAATACCACTTCTACTTTGGATGCATGTGTGCATGTTTGTGGCATTATTAATCCAATTGTTATACCATTTAATTGTTAAATAAATTTCTCTGTTGTTCAAAAAAGCAAAGTGTTTTATGTGTTGGAAACTTTAGTCAACTGGAACAACATCTGAAATGCACCAAATAAATGACATCAATCACTTCCTATATTAGAAAGGTGGGAAACTCCTAATGATCTTAAAATTATACATGCATTTTAATTAAATATTGGCTTCTTGGTCTTTTCTGAGCTTTCTTTTCTTCCCACAGATATTTCATTGCCATGCTAGACATCAGTAGTTATCCTATCCTATATAGATTTGGCCAGGGGTGGGATTCTACTGGTTCGACCTGGTTCGGGCGCACTGGTATCTCTGAAGATCAGCTGTGAGCGAACTGGTTCACTCTGACAATCAGCTGTTGGACCTGCCCATCCACCCTGGCTCCAGTCTGTGCTTTATTTCTGGGTTTTCCAGCTCAGTTGATTTGTGCAGTACAGCAGATTGCCACTTGTCAGCTGTTTTATACACAGATCTTGCAGCAGAAGGTGAGTTCACCAATCCAATCCCCACCAATCCAATTGTTACACCAATTGAATCCCACCCCTGGATTTGGCTACATCCAGGAAATCCTTGACTTATGACTGGTCAATTAATAACCCTTCAGTGTTACAATGGCCTTGGAAAGGGTGTTTTATTCATTTTTGCTCATTGTAAAGTATCATGTCCCTGCATGGTTACATAATCACATTTTCGGCTCTTGGCAACTAAAATCACATTTCTGAAGATATCCTGAGTGGGATTACCATGATTTGCTGTCTTGTTTTGCCAAATTACAGTGGTTTTTGCACTTGTACTTCATGATATGATTTGGGTTTACAACGGCAGGATTTTCTTAATGACCACTGTAAAAATTATCATAAGATCGGGTCTGGTCATTTGAATGCCTGAGCTTATGACCAGAAGGACTTATTTACAATTGAAATTTGAGCCCCAACTGCAGCCATAATAAAAGGATTAACTGAATTTCCATAGACAACCTCAAGTTACAAAAAATAAAAGCAATGAACTTCATTATTTAGAGAACTATAATTTCATTCAATACAATATATCCTTTTCAATCTGAAGGATTGGATCTGAAGATTTTTGGGTTTTATGAACATATGGTAGTCACAAATAGTGTATCTGTTTAGGGGGTAAGGCAATTCCCAAATGCTTCCTCCCAACCCAAAATTCAACATGTTTAATCCCAAAGCGTGCCTATGGTTTATCAGATATCCAGAAAATTCCTTACAAAGGAAATTTATCTTAGTTTGCGTTACATTATTCTAACTTCCTACTGATTTTTTTCAGATAAAGAGGATTAGGAGTCCCTCTGCCTGTTGTTTCCTAATGCAGTTCAGCCAGATATTTTTTATAATACTAGCATTTATTTGCCAAAAAAAGTTTTAATTTCCATTCATTGTAGCTATATGTCTAGCTACTAACAGTTATACTAAATGTGTGTCTCATTTTCCATCAAAGTAGTTTTTAATTGTATTGATAAGATTTCAAACATCACTTAATGTGTATCAGAACAGTGACTGCTTTTTTTCTTCAACACATATTCTAAGTTCTGTTTTGTTTTCTTTGAATGTAAACTGCTTCTTTGTCTGCATTTATTTGCATTTTGTAAACAGATAGCAAGAGGTGTTCCTTCCCTTTGTTCTAAAATCCTAACCATTATAACCAGCTAGAAAAATTAAAAGCAGGCCACTCCTAATGATAAAAAAACAAACATATACCATGACAGAAGAGCAGACAGTCCAACTTTCATAGAGAAGATAAAGATACTCCTGTAAATTTGGAAAACTCTGAACCTCATGCCAAATATTATTGTTATATGAAGTAATTACACTAATTGCATTACCTTGCCGGGCTTTTTCTTGTATATTTTGTATATAATATACATTACACTGGAAGCAAGCACACAAGATTAACCAAGGGCATAAGGAACAACCATAAGAACGTCCAATAGAATAAATATTAATGTGTTCTACGTATACGCACAACTAAAAAAGCACTAGGCTTATAATATTCAGAGAAATAGGAACAATTTCCTTTTCCATTTCAAACTAAAATCTCATAAATTTAACAATTTTACAATAAGTCATACTGAATTTTGGTGGATTCTTTTTCTTTTCAGACAGCAAAAAGAGTCATTTGTTTTTAACAAATTCTAGAAAACAAAGTGGTTTATATAACCACAGTTTCATTTTAATATTCCCTCTAGTGCAGGAGTCACCAACCATCTGGTCGTGGACTAGCACTGGACCATGACATGCCAGAAACCAGCCTCAGAAACAAGCAAAGCCCCATCTGCAGTATACAGGCAGCATGTGAAATTATGCCCTCTCTGGTCCATGGAAGAACCTTTCTCCACAGAACCAGTCTCTGGTGTCCAAAAGGTTGGGGGAGCTGCTTTAGTGCAAAGTGTATTTATGTATATACATGTATTTTTTCTTTCATTTTGTCTTTTTGTTGTTTTTGTCTATTTATTAAAACATTAAAAGAAAACATTAAAAGATTAAGGCAATTTTGGTATGGGTGTTGGTATGTATATAAGAATATTATCATTTCAATTATTCAGTATTTAAAAAACATACACTCCAAGTTAAGAGTTTCTTAGCTCTCGCTTGCTATATTGCTATAATTATTGCCATAATCCTTTTTCATAGGAAAATATTGCTTTACATTAAATCAGGTTGTTTGCCCCGCTTGAATAATATTTTTGGTTCCTGACATGGAACATTGCTCTCTGTCTCTCTTTTCTCCCCATTTCTCAAATAGCTACCTAAATGTTTAGTTCTGGCCATTGGACATGATATCTTTTTCAATAAATTAATCAAACAACTTCTTAGTGTATCCAGATATTTGCATTCCTGTCAAACAGGCAACAAATAGTAAAAATAGGGACTGCTATATCAAACCCTGCTCCAGTTAACTGCGGTGTCCCCCAACGCAGCATTCTTTATATTTTATATAAATGACCTTTGTGATCACCTTATAAGCATCTGCGTCTTCTTTGCGGATGATTCAACACCACCGACAATGCTATTGTCCTTCAAAGTGACCTTGACTATGTATCTGAATGGTCAAACAATTGGCAACTCCAAATCTCAACCAAAAAATGCTCTGTCCTACACATTGTTTAAAAATAAAAAATCAGTACACCAAATGTAAACTAGGCGGATATAACCTCATTGATGATCCTCACTCTGTCAAGGACCTTGGAGTTCTCATATCAAATGACCTAAGCACCAGAGCTCACTGTAACAATGTTGCCAAAAAGGCATTAAAATTTGTAAATCTAATCTTACGAAGCTTCTCCTCCAGAAATATCGAATTGCTAACTAAAGCATACAAAACTTTTGTTAGACCAATACTTGAATAAAGTTCTTCAGTCTGGAATCTGCACTGTATATTGGACATTAATACAATTGAGCGAGTCCAGAAGTATTTCACTAGAAGAGTACTACACTCCTCAGCTCGCAGCAGAATACCCTATATCACCAGGCTTGAGATTTCGGGCTTGAACAAACTTGAACTATGCCACCTATGGTTAGACTTAAGCGTAGCACACAAAATTATCTGCTACAATGTCCTACAAGTCAATGACTACTTCAGCTTCAACCACAACAATACAAGAGCACATAACAGATACAAACTGAATGTAAACCGCTTCAAACTCAATTGCAGAAAGTACGACTTCAGCAACAGAGTGGTCAATGCCTGGAATGCACTACCGGACTCTGTTATTACATCCTCTAACTCCCTCTCCTTTAACCTCAAACTATCTACTATTGACCTCTCCCCATTCCTAAGAGGTCTGTAAGGGGCATACAAAGGTGCACCATCATGCCTACAGTCCCTGTCCTATTGTCCCCATTTACTCGTACCTATTTCCTGTATTCTTACTCATGTTTATACTTATACCTATTATCTTGTAAGCGATTGACAAATAAAATAAAATAAAATAAAATAAATAATACTAGAACCTATTGTAAGACATATAGAATTCCATACTAAAGTATTGATTATAAAGATGGTCAAATACGTGTTTCTTTAGCCAATGTACAGATAATGAATACCCTGTGACTGTTTTAGGAGCATTTTCCAAATACCATTGACATTCAGTATATTATTTAGAGTAGTTTTATTATTGATCCATTCATACTTTTGCTTACTGATCCAGTGCTGTTTTATTTTTACAAGAAATGTTTTAATTGGAAGTTATGTATACTGTATTTAAGCAGATTTCAATAAGCACTTTACTGGATTCATAAGAAGAAAAGATACAATAAAGTGAAGCATTTTTTTCTCCATTTATGCTAATGATGAAAAGTAAGCACAAATCCATTCCACTAAAGTAAATAGGACTTAAAGATGCTTAATTTCAGCTAAACTGTACCTTAAAGATTTTTTTCTTGATAGATGGATGGATAGATAGATAGATAGATAGATAGATAGATAGATAGATAGATAGATAGATAGATAGATAGATATAAAACTGGATTGCTGCTGGTGCTGTTGAAAATGAACAGAGGCCATTAACATTTTTATGAGCACTGTGAGGTTGCCATTAGGCTAATTATCATCTTTGGAGTACAGGTTTTCTCAGCAGATCATGTTAAATGCTAAATAAGTAGTTACTAATGGTGTACTCACCTGTAAGTGACTTTCTGATTTGGATGATATTTATATCAGTCTGGCTATTCTTAAGGAAGCTTAGCATCTTTTTCTACTCACATTCTTCCCCCCACCAGATAATCTATGTAATCATCAAAGTGGTTATGAGAAAAGCCATTAAAATGAGCAGAAAGGTGTTATCATCTGTTTGGTTTTGTTTAATTGTTCATTTAATGTTGAGAGAGGTCGTAACTTGAAAACACAAAATACCATGAGGATTTTTTGCAAGACAGATTGTCAAGATGTTGAAGATCTTTGCAGGCCATTACACAGCAAAAAGTTTTTCAAGATATCCCTAGTTAAAGGGCACTAGAACAACTAGACACAAGGACAGTTTTTTCCCAAACACCATTCTATCTTTACACACATGCTATCTTCGAGTCTTAGTTCATTGGAAAATATTATAATTATTCCTTCAATGTTTATGTCAACGTACATAACATTTTTATTGAGGAATTGCATTAAGACAGCTTTATATATGTATTCTAACTTCAAACAATGAAAGGATTTATCAATTCACAGTAACACAAAATTAAACATTGATATACTAATTGCCAATTTTGCTCTTTCTTTAAGAAGTCCTGATCTGCCCTTTTTAAAAAAAATCTGATTTCAAATTGCCCACACATCACAGATTTAAGATTATGACACAAAAGTACCATCATAAGCTAATCACTAACAAGTCACTTCAGAAACAGCAGGTTTTATCACTTCATTAATTCAGCATAAGTATTATTGGTATACTCTGGATGAGCCTTCTATGTCATTCTGTCATCATTGAACTAATCCATTCTTCAAACATTACACAAGCCTAAAGTGTTCTGAGAAGGTCCTGAATTCATCAGTCTGCCAGTGGTGATGAGGTAATACATTTAAAAACCCATTAATTGAATCTGTGTGTAATATTCACAAAATTTCTCAACTTTTTGCCGTTGTCTGGTAACTTATCACATTTTATGTATTTAGACAGCAATATGATAAAAGTTATATAAGTATATTCAACTGAAATCTGTGACCAGGAACCATAGTAATTTAGAGCTCAGAACTATGCAAATACAGTCACAGACACACACATCATGATGTAGAAAAAGTAACACAAGTGGTTGTTTTGATGAACTGGAAGGAGTTTAATTTATCAGAGAAAAGAAGGATTACCTTTGCACATCTTCTGACAGTTGAGAATTGTGTCAGCAGTGTGATTGTAGGATAAAGGTATTGAGGGTAAAGCAACTTAGATTGTGCAGTGGAGTCATTAAGTTCATGGACTGCTAGTTACCCATTCCTGGGCTAAACAAATGCTAGTAGCTCCGGGGGGGAGGACTCAATATGTAAATTCAAAAATAAATACATTAATTAAAATGGGATAACTTTCATTTATTAAAAGGTTGGGTCAACTATGAGTCAGTAATACTAAACGAAAGAAATTGAGAGAGGTGAGGCCAGAATATTGGGAAGAGAGTGAGTACAGAATTAATGCTATGGTGTTATGACTTCACATAATTTTTTGCTACTTGTCCAAAGATTTCTCTACTGATTTCAACAGAATGCACTCAAGTAATGCATAACAGAACTTAAAGACTCAATAGTATAAATTCAGAATGCACAATTCACTAAACACCATTATCTTAATTGAAACATAGCATATAAAATAAGATAATGTAGAATCTTTACTAACACCTCTTTACTTTCTTAGAGCAGCAAATGAATCAGTTTTATTCAGACAAAAAGAATGCTTGCCTAATGGACAATAAGGGTTGACAATTTCAGGGAGGCCAAAAAGTTAGAATTGCACTTTACAAAAACTGATCCACCAAATGAATTATTTATATGCAGTTTTTATGCAAAGTTATTCAACAAGAACATACAGTACCTTCATGGCTGATAGATGTTTGATGTGTCCTGTTGCTAATGACATTTAAATATATCAAAAGATTGCTCATTTGTGAGATCCTTGGTGCTCTCTGAACTTGGTTGTTTTTTTCAAGATGTCTCATTAGCCAAGTAGGTAAATATTGTTAGTCCTGTAAGGGAGTAAGGTTTGCTCTCTGTTTGTATACTAATGGTTTGCCCTTTGTATACGGTTGCCCTTGTTCTTGGAGGCTCCTTGATTGCCCATTTAGATCACAAAAAATGAATTATCTTTAGGATTTTATAGCCAAAAGATATATAAAGAAAATTGGTTTGGTTTAAGGTTTGTTGATTCGTTCATAATATTTTTAGACTGATATATAGTACAATTGGTGTGACTGTACCACTTTCTAATATGCCACTGCTTTCCTTTGCAGAGCAAACCTTGCCATGTAGATGAGACTTTTAAATAAAACAGGTCTAAATCAGGCCTTTGAAGTCAACTGAAATATCTTATACTTGGAAAGAGGAAGGCAAGGAAAAAGAAGAGGAAGAGCCTGTGATTTTGTAAATAACCCTACAAAAAAAAAAGAAAACACAATAGTTGTTTATTGTTATCCCTGTAATCTGTAGACAGTGAAATGTTTGTGTACTGCTACATTAAAATGATCTTGTGATTAACTTTGAAGTTGCTTTGGGTTGCTCATAAAATTTTTTGAATCATAATATCAACAGAAATTATTTACCTTCAGTTGCAATAAATATTGCAAAGGCATATTTAGAACATTTCCAAATTAACTTCCTACAAATCCATTAATATGTATAATTTAAAATGATGATGTTGAAGTTCATATCTAATAACATAATTTGTTTCAATGGCCTTGACTTAAATAAAAATGAGAGTTGGTCCCTTCTTTTGGTTTGCTTCTTTGTTTGAAGTTTAAACATTTGTACATTCATCATTTGGGAAATAATATTCTACATTTTAATTTAATTCTGTGGCTTACATTGGTCAATAAGATGCAAGAGGGAACCATTTAAGAACATGAAATTAATAGTCTTCTGCCTCTATTATTCTCTTATGTCATCATTACATTTTATCTATTTGTATCTTGCTTACCCTTCTTCTTATGTTAGTCACATACTTATCTATAACCTTGTATTTGTATACTGAAATTAAAGGTGTCTTTTGGGGTGGCCTTTTCACTGCCAAAAGACCAAATGGGGTCCCCACATTCTATTTTGCTTTTTCTCCAGAATCTTTCTATCATCATATTTCAATTTCCTGCCACTGTGAGTACAAACATAAAAATTATCATATGCATTTTAAAAATAGACTTGGTGCTATTTTAAAAAAGGAAGGAGAAATACAAACAAATTAAGAAAATGTGGTTTTTGCAACATGAGACATTGCTTCATTCCCTTTGCATTATTGTCCTGTCCTCTGCACTTATTAGCAATCTCCCAAATATTAAATGAGCCCTACTCCAGCTGCTAATAATTACCAAGATAATAGTATTAGTTTTTATTCCAAGTGGGGGGTTTGGGGGAGGAGGGTGTAATTGGTAAGATCATCCAAATATTTCCTTCATAATCCCTTCCTTTTGAAATGACTAGAAATTCTCAAAATGCGCAAACATGTTATTTTGCAACATACTGTATATTTATTCAAGCAAAGTTTACAAAGAGAATCTCCCATATATTTAATCTACAATACTCTTTTTTTTTAGCATTGATAATTATTCTCCTTGGTATACAATATACATTTGTCACTCATTGCAAAGCAGATGGACATCTGATTGCTTAACTGTTAAGATCTGTATCTCTTTATTAGCTTGTTTTGTAGATACATATTTTTCAAAATTACTAAAATAAAATTTACTGTGCACAAAATAAAACAAATTTAAAATGTCCTATTATTATCTATGAAAACCTGCTTCTTTGGACTAATTTGGAAATACATATATATTATAGGCCGAAGCATGCAAGCTTTATATTGTCATTGTATGCATTTTTGTACAGAAGCAAGTTCAAATAAATTAAATTGGCATTCGCTTTTACAAATATATGAGCAGTGGGTGGGATTCAAAAAAAATTACTACCAGTTCTGTGGGTCTGGCTTGGTGGGCATGGCAGGGGAAGGATATTGTAAAATCTCCTGGGGAAAGTTACTGCAAAATCCCATTCCCTCCCCACCCCATTAACCTGCTTTCCAGCTCCATTCTCCTGTGCAGGGCAACAAAAGAAGACCCAGCCAATCTGCTGGGACTTGGGATGCAGAGAATAGATGGGGGCCGGGCCAGTCAGAAATAGTATTTGCCGGTTCTCCGAACTACTCACAATTTCCACTACTGGTTCTCCAGAACTGGTCAGAACCTGCTGAATAGAGCACTTGCTGATGCACTCTACATAGACTCCATGAAGTAGAAATCCAGGCAGCTGTTTTAAATCTGACATAGATCCAAATTTTCTTTCAATTTATGAAATGGTATTCTATTTATAGATAACACATTCTCATCTCTCTCTTATTTCTATAACCCGTTTTAATCTTGTAAATTATCCTGAAGCTCAAAGGATCCAATGAAAATGAGGGTCATAGGCACAATCACATTGGTCATAGGGACAATCACAAAAAGAGGGAAAATTTGAACACAGAACAGTAGAGCCCCATAAATGTGCAGAAGACCCTTTTATATCCTACTGTTACCAAGTAATAATTAAGATAGTGTGATGAAGTTCAAAGTTTATGCTGCTTCTATTTAATTTCTGGGTTTTTTTCTACAAACTATGCCATGCATTCTTCCAGAAGCCTTCTACAGTGCTATAAGAGATGGAGCAGACAAGGACTGTAATGGTTCCCAGGCCAGAAATAGTATTCATTCATTCATTCAATCAATCAATAGGCTGCCCATCTTGTCCAGAGCAACTCTGGCTTACAAATATTAAAACTAATACACATTAAATTAATAAGGGAAAAAATAACAACAGGACTAAATACTGTTAAATATGAGGATAAAGGGAACACAAAGTACGTAAATGTATAAACCATACAGTGATTTATGTAAACATTCAACTACTTGACCTCAAGGTTATCAAGTGCAAAACTAAGTATCTATTAATTTGGAGAAGTGTAAGGAATACAACTTGAAAATATAACCAACTTTTATATCCTGAAAATAGTTTTCTATTGCTCTAGTCTTGTCTGTAATAAATAGTCTAATCCAGCTAAGCTACATCTGTAAATCTTTGAACAATTCTGACTTGATTTCCTGAAGCCAAATTTGGTTTCTGTATGTCTCTTAAAGGAGAATTTCATTAACTTATTCTTTGGGAGAAATATGGATTTCTTGTTCCCTCTTCAGACACAAGGTTGTCAAAGGATGTGTGTGAATGTCCTGTTTCTCATTATATAAACATTTCTTCATTCTTATGTCTTCCCATATTTTCAAGAACTCCCAGGGAGAACCAATCTAGCCAGGCTTTTGTAAATGGAAAAATACAGTCATCGAGGAAGACTTGAGAATGATGAAAAAATATACTACTAGAAAAAAAACGCAGCAGCAGAATGTTCTGTTGAAATAAATTCAAAAGCACCACCAAGACAAATTTGGAAAAAAAAAAATTCTCAAGACTTCTCAAGTAAATATGCTAAAAAACCAAAAGTTTATTTAGCAGAGGAATATAACGTTTGAATACTTTAAAGAATTAATGTTATATAAGGACTTTCTTCAGTACACCATAATTAAAAATATTGGATCAATGAAGTGTATGGACTTGATTGATGTATGATGGCTGTGTTAATTAGATCAGCAAGTATCTATTCACAGGTATATAGGTGAATATATAAAACATACATATGATATCTGCATATTTATATAATATTCTCAAACTAGTTCATCACATATATAGTATCCTTTCCAATAATTCTGTTCCAGATTGCTATTTCGGAACAAGTGACAGTGGAGGGGAGAGGAGGAAGGGAGGTTTTATATCCTCATCCTCTCCACTACCATTAGTAACAGAGAAAGTGCAGTTTGTTCCTTTCTGCCTAGCTGAGGTATAATCAATTGAAGGTTATAAAAATGTGAACTTAGCTACCAGAACAATATACTGCAAGATAAACTACAGTTGCAAATAGCTCAAACAGGCTTCAATGTATGTCACCAATGAACGCATGGAAAACTGAATTAGAACAAAAGCAAAATCTTTGAACTTTCTAGATGGTAGGCCAGAAAAATGAAAGATGAAGAGTGGGAGTAGATTGGGAAAAGTGGGGGAGGAAATGTAATCTGTTTCAAGTAGTTGTGTGTTGCTTTGGGAACCCTCCAATCATGTATGTCCATGATTTGATGAGTAACATCGCACATAGTGCATCCATAGTACGGGGAAGAAAGGACTGACTTCTGTATCAACTCAGTTGTACAAATGCAAAGAGAGGTAAAAATATGCCTTTGGCTTGCACTGAATCTGTAAATTGTAGAAATTGTGAGAGAAGTCTTACCCTGCTTTGGCCTTAAATGAAGAACCTCCTCTAGATCATATACAGCAAAAGCAGATGGCATCCCAGACATCACAGGTAAAGGATAGATGCAGTTTCAGCACAAACTCCCAGTCTTTTCTCCTGTTTTGAGTTAAAATCACTTTTCTGTGGTCTTTTCCAACCACTTTCTTTAAAATCTATTTTCCCTTAGCCAATATGCTTTTCTTCAGAATTTGTTCTATTGGAAGCTGCGTACTGCATGTTAAATAACACTTCAAGAATTGGATTATTTACTTTTCAGTTGGGTTGTTTGGCTTTGTTTGGGGTTCAGATTTGCTCCCCTCCTTCCACTCCTTGAAGCTAGCCAACAATATGGCACTACACCACCCTTTATGTATATATGTTGCATAATTATGAAGACGCGAAGTATTTATCACCTTTTTGGAGCACGAAGCAGAAAGAAATACAATACTATTACTTCCAGCCAGTAGCTTTCCCAAGATAATTAGATAACACAGTAACTGAAGCCTTGGTTAGTCGAAGGCTTTTCAAGTTAAGTGATTGACATGCCTCTGTCTGGCTGCTCTATTAACTGTTTCATTTTGTTGCTATTTGCAGTTTGCTTGACTAATACTTCGAACAAATACAGACTGTTTCTTTAGCCCCTTTTTTCTCTTTGACCTTCTCCTGCCGATTTTCTTTGAGCCACTTCAAGCTGCCTTGAAAAGGCCTGTTGAATGCGCACAGTCCATCAGAGTCCCAGGTTCATCCCCTTTGCAGCCCTGAATGCTCGACTTCAAAGATGGGCCGCATTCTTTAATTGCCCTTTGAATTAATATCAAAGGGTCACAATGCGAGTGCCAAAAGAGAAAGAGTCTTTAATGAAGCAAAGAGCTACTATTCATTTGCAGATAAGCACGTTTTTATGCCTGAATGGTCACCACCAGGGCTAAACGCTTCGGGAAGAAGAGGAGGTTGGGGGGATAGGGAGGGAGTCTAAAGTAGTGATTAGTTCAAACAAACAAGAGTAAACAAATTTTCTAAAAAGAAAAAAAAGAGAATACAAAAGGCCTCACCCCATCCAAAGAAAATAAGTTAATATGGCAGCATGTCTTAAAATCTACAAGAGAGATCATTTCTGATCTACCACTGTTCTCCTCACTCTCTCCCTGTTTGTTTATCAGCTTAAGGAAACTTTTCTTTCTTCCTCTGTCAGCCATCTCAACACCGAAGTTTATTCAAAAGTTTTGTGGATTTTGACTCAGTATGTAACTATCAGCCTGGAAATACAGAAGAAGATTCCCTGTTGGAATAGAAATGATCCTTTTGAAAATGAATTCAATTGAAGTTGAATGGGTGGAATGTGAGACCATTTATTTCACTTTTTCTTCTTTTTAGTTTCACATGCTGCTGCTTCTTTTTTTTCTATTCTAGGTATGAAAAATAAAACATTGACTATATTCATTAATATGTTTGGAATTAGATTAGCATCCGAATGAAGAATAAATAGCAGTTAATACAGAAGAGAAACCTAATGCTTTTCTTTCAGAATGCTTAAGCACATTTTTGCAAACCTGCTAATATAGAGTATTGCTTCTGCTCAAATGCATCTATTTCAAATATTTTTGTTTATTTGCCTGGTGAAAAATGAGAAGACCTATTCACCCTGCACTCTAGTCTTCTATTTAATAATGTCATTTTGGTAGTTGCTTAATTAAAAAGGAGAAATATTGTATTATATTATATTGTAATATTCCTCCTTTTTAAATTAAGCAACCACCAAAATGACAATTAAACCAAAATTAAGATTATATATATATTGTGTGCGTGTGTGTGTATAAATCTTAATATTTTATAAAAAGAATTCAGGAGCTGGATTATTTATATGTATATGTAATTTAAAATATACAAAATTCATTGAGATTCCTCCATCAGTAAGCCAACATAGGGTTCTTTTCAAATTCTTGAGTTCAATTAAAAGGAACTGCAGACCTCCCCCTTCCATTAGTTAGAAGCAACTAATGGTAGTCCATGTATTACAACATAGGCATGGTGACCTATGGACTAGGAAAGTCCAAAAACAATTATACATATAGGCTATAGGTTAAAAAAAGAAGGGAGACACCTCTAGCTACTTTGGTTGATTAGTTATGTACACCAAGGCAATAATTAATTGGCCAACTTAGAGATAGGCAACAGAAATGTGACACATATATCTTAAACTGGTTTGCACAGAAACGCTTCTTCAACTAATAACACTATGGCCTTTTCTTCTCTGTTAGTTGGCTGATGGCAGAAAGGAAGAAAGAAGAGTGGTGACAACAATAGTTAAGGATGGGAAGTGGTAGCATTACAATAGAAGCAGTAGCACTGAGGACAAGAAAGAGGTGATTCTAAGAACAAGATGAGGGGACAGCTTGAAAAAGAGGTCAGCCAGAAGGAACTATCCTCCATGAGAACATATTCAGGACCTCTTCAAACCTGGCCAAGTTGTGCTGACAACTCTGTAATTAAATATATATTCATATGGTCCATTTTTAGGCACATAAGTGATTTAGAAGGAAATGTGGCAAAATACAGTTCTGGGACTTGTTTTCTTTCCTAAGAAATCAATCAATTAATTAGTAATTTAGTAATGTGCATTACTAAAGTAATAATGAGGAGTTATTTGTAGAGTGATAATAAGGCTTTCCCATTTTATTTTTGATCATAGCAATTTAAAGAAAGACATTTAAAATGAAGAAAAGTATTAAGCAGATGTAGTTTAGTCAACTTTTAGGTATATCATTGCTGCTTTACTCTAGCAAACAATTGCATTGCTGCTTTTCTTCTCTTTTGCATTTCTGTGGGTAAATCATATGACTGAGCAATTCTTTGAAAAGATATTTCACTTTGACAAAGTTTTGTAAGAAGCATTCCCTCAAAACAAGTTTGTCAAATAACATGACCCCATGCCACTACACAGTAGAGTGTCAGAGAAGGGCTGGAAGAAATATTTTGTGCCACATGAATCACATTAAGGAAGAGGAGCATGTCAATCCCACACCTCAACAAAGTAAATCCTGCCCACCTCACACTGATCTAATCTATATTATTGTGATGCTTGGTGCCCTGCAAAGTTTGCCATTACAACTCATTTCAGATTCTTAAAACAACACATCAACATAACACAGAATTGGAATAAATGGGAAGATGACAACCACAGCTACAATCTTATATTCCTGGGGGAAACTCCACTGAATACAACGGGCTTATCTTGGAAAAGACATTTATAGATTTGAGCTATATTGGAGTACATGGTGGAGATCTTTATCATAAAACTTGATACGAAGACTGTTGGTAAACAAAACAAAAACCCTTCATTCTTCTCTCATAACACTAAAATTTAGAAAGTCTAGCAGAACTGATTGGCAGGACAGGAAAAAGAAGTATTTTGCATTTGCACCATTCATTTTATGAAACTCATTATCCACAAGATGTGACAAACGTCCCTAGCTTGAATTGATTAAAAACAAGGCTGCATATTTTTCCTAGACTACAATTCATACTATATTTTGAATGTCATGCCAGGACATAAAAAATTAAGAGGAAGAACAAAATTATATCTGAGTTCATTTAATTAAAATTAATATAGTTAATGTGATCTTACTGATCATAGATTGAATAATTTCCCCTTTTGTCTCATTCAATATGTTGGGTGGGTGTCCTTGGGACCACATCCAAAGCTTTTAGAAGCCCCATGTGTCGTTGGGACACATTCTAACTATTTGGGATTTCTAAATTCATAAAGAATAACTTTTTCAAATTCTGATGGCCTATATATGAAACTAGGAAACTTTTATTTATGTGATTAAAGTGGCTACACACAGCACTTTCAAAACTGAATAATAAATACTGGTCTTGGAGTCCGTATCAATTTGCATTGGTTTATTGTAATGGAAAATCTGAAATTGTGCCTCAAAGGGATTTTTTTTTAAGTTCCCCCCATTCATTATGATCTTCAAAATCAAAGGAATGAAAAAGTAAAAATGAATGCTATAACCAATGACAAGCTAAATTCTTTTAGTTATATTTGGTTCTAAAGGTATTCTTGGTAGCTGCTCCAAGTTGTAGAATTGCCTGCCAACAAAAACCAAGTAACTCACTCTCTATTATTTTTCTACAGTCAGGCAAGACCGTTTTTATCCAGGCGGGTCTTTGATGTTACAGGCTTACTTCTTGCTGAGCTGGGTATCTGACTAGTTTAATAATATGTTTTTAATTACTATATGCTTTATTTCTGTTTTAACTGGTTTAGATTGTTCATGGAGCAGTGGGAGAGTACATTAATTAAATGAAAAGTATAGAACTGATTATAATATAGGAAATCCTCACTCTGAGGATTTGAGTAGCTTAATCCTATTCTATTTGAAGTGAATCACATTAGACTTTAGTGGAGATAATGATGTCCATTTGTTGATCATGCACTTTTACCATAACTATTTTTGGAATCCATTTACTTAGCAACACCTGGAAAACTTCATTGTAAATTAAAGTAGCAATACAAATGAAACCTATGCAAAAATACTTTCACATTTTTTTTGCAGAATCTGAGGTGTTGAATTGTTATATAATGTACATACACAAAATTTGAGTACCTCTTATTTCCTAGGTTCCAACTTACTCTTCTATAAATTACTTCTTCACAAAGCACATAATTATTGGGAAATTCCCACAACTTCATGTGTTGTGGGACATCAATGTTTGGGTTTTTTTTAAAAAAGAACTAATAAATTACATAGAATAATGCTATTCATGATTCCTAGTCTTGATAGCTAACTTCTACTTTTGGAATTATGAGGAGCACAGCTTAAATATTAGCTTCCAGGGGATAACAATGGAAGAGGGGAATGATATTGTTCTGGATGTAACTTAGTCAGATTTGTACTCTAGTTTGCTATTGTATGATTCATAAAGTGAACAATATGGGCGCCTCACCTGTTCTTAGAAACAACTTTCTGATTTTTTTTTAAAAATTACCAAATAAAAATCCAAATGACACTAGACCTAGATGACTATGAAGTAACACAGAGTTTTCTGATCTAGTGATAATCTAAGT